>NC_141876.1:126682651-126985681 GCF_056163025.1 Triticum urartu
AGGTGAGGAGCTGGCTCGAATGTATCCTTTGTCTAGCAATTCTTTTATTTGTTTCTTCAACTCAATTAATTCAGATGGTGCCATTCGGTACGGTTTCTTGTATATGGGGGTGGTTCCTGGTGCGAGCTCAATGCTGAATTCTATCTCTCGGTCTGGTGGCATGCTGGGTAGCTCTTCAGGAAATACATCTGGAAATTCACATACCACTGGAACCTTTCTTAACTCAGAAATGTCCACCTTATTCAACCTTGGTTGCCGGGGTATTTTTCCTTCCTTGGCTGATACTCTTATTGTCTTCCCTTGGTGGTGTGTGAGAATTACGGTCCTGTTGAAACAGTCGATAAAACCTTTGTTGGTGGTTAACCAGTCCATTCCTAGGATGACATCCAGTCCTTTATTGTCCAACACAATAAGATTTGCGTAAAATTTCAATCCTTCGAACTCAATAACCACATTCTGACAGTAACTTTGAGTAACTTGCTGAATCCCAGGGGACTTGATGATCATGGATTTTTCCAAGGGAAACATCGAAAAATTATTTTGCAAAGCAAAACTTTTCGAAATGAATGAGTGAGAAGCTCCAGAATCAAACAAAACCGTTGCAGGTATTGTGTTGACAGGAAACGTACCGAGTACGATATCAGGAGCGTTTTGTGCTTCCTCTTTGGTTACGTGGTTTAGATGACCCTTCCTGTGGTTGTTGTTGGGGTTGAAATTGTTGCGCTTGGGCGCTGAATTATTTCCACCATTGTTTGACTTCGGGGTCGAGTTCCTTGGCTTGGGGCATTGTTTGGCGTAGTGCCCTTCTTCTCCACAAGCGTAGCAAGTAACGCCTGGGCGATATGTGAACTCTTTGTCCCTTGCATGGAAATTCTTGGTTGAGCGTGAGATGTTTGTCGTAGGCTTGTGTGTCCCACCTTTCTGAAAATCTGTCCTGCTTCAGTGGTTGCGCGCAAGAGTAGTCTGGTCTCTTTTTCGCTTGCGTAAATCCTCCAAGCTACGTCTCTCATTTTCCAGAGTGATAGCTTTGTCCACTAGTGTCTTAAAATCTGGAAAAGTGTGAACGACCAGTTGGCATTTAAGCGCGGGCGTCAGACCGTCAAGGAATTTCTCCATCTTCTTGCTTTCAGTCATACGTTCTTCATTGGCGTAGCGGGACAATAGATTAAATTGACTGTGGTATTCTGACACTGTCATGTTCCTTTGTTTGAGGTCATCGAACTCTCTCTTCTTGATTTTCATAATACTCTTAGGAATGTGTGCACCACGGAAACCTTCCTTGAAATCATCCCAGGTGATATCATTTTTGTTGGGGTGCATGTGCAGAAAATTCTCCCACCATGATGCAGCTGCTCCTGTGAGATAGTGCGGAGCATATAATACTTTCTCGAGATCTGAACATTTTGCAATAATTAATTTTCTCTCCATATCTCGAAGCCAATCCTCGGCTTCAAGAGGTTTGTCTGTATGAGAAAATGTTTGGGGACGTGTCTTCTGCAGCTCAGATAACTTGGAGTGCTGCTGATACTGTCCATGGTGATTTCCCATGTTGATGACTTGGTTCATCATTTCCCGATGTTGTTGCTGACTTTGCTCATAAAGGCGGCACATTTGTGAAAGTGTCGATTCATTTCCCTGTTGGCTTGACTGTCCTTGCGTGAAATTGTTGTTGGGTTGTGTATCATAATTTTCCTCTGGTGGGGTTGGCATGGAGCGAGTCCAAGGACGAGACATTTTTCACTCTGGGATATATTTTGTAAAATCCATAAGAAAAGCGAAAAGAGTCGCAAAAACGATTCCATAAATGCATAAGGCTGGCAAATAAAAATTTAAATAACCAAGCTTACTCAAGAAAAATAAATCGATTTGCGCACGGAGAAGGACTGCTCATTACATATCTTACACGCGAGCGGTAATTATACAATACGTCACTCAGGATATGCGTACATAATCCTGACATGTTATTTAGGCTAGTGCACTTCTCCAGATCCTACATGATGCGCAAACAGGCTACTTCTCACAACCTATGTACATATAAACATATCATACAAAGCAGTACATCGCATGGCGGCTAAGCGTACTCAGGCGGAGATGTTGACGACCTCCTTTGCCCTGCCGAGGGTGAGGCGTAGCGAGGCTGGAGACTCGACCTCCTCCTCGCTAATAGGCTCCATACGTGTAGTGTTGCGCTGAGTGGATGGAGCGGGTGCCAGGGGCGGAGCAACACGAATAGGAGTGGGCGCGCAGGGTGGTGCAGTGCACGCTGGAGTGGGCGCAATAACTTGGTTGAACTCTTCGGCGGTAGGCAGGCGACGAGTAGGTGCATAAGATGCTGAGGACGAGACCCAAGTCAGTGGCGGTGCGGTGGGTAGGAGCTCCCTCCTGTTGGCAGCACAGCCATGAACTGAGTCCATGCGGGCAGCCACGAAGTCGTCCACCATGTTGTCGAAGGCTGCCTCCAGGGCCCGGAGATACTCAATAAGCATCTCAAAAGCCTCGTCTCGTTCTCCTCTGGGGCAGGAGAATGCGTAGTGACAGGTGTAAGGCACATGGCATGGAAGATAACGGTAACGACGAGTCTTCATCACGGGGAGGACATCCCTGAGACGAGCTATCGCCTCGCGGGCTGCCATCTGCATAGCATGCTTCTCCGTAGGCATGGCTCTTCCCAAGAACCGGAAGCGGCGTAACTCACCACGCCCTCCCTTGAACTGCACCGCGACCTGGTGCATGGTCAGACTGTCGTTGACTCGGTGCTGGCAGAGTGTGAAGACTGGGCGCACAGATGGCCCCATCGCGACCTGAACGATGAAGGAAAGAAGCTTGACGAACCCATCGGGCACGTTGGCGAAGGTCTGAGACTCGCAGCTGTTGTCGGCCATCTACAAAAGTAGGCAAAAATTCTGCATGGTCAGATCATAAATTTATGCTGACTGACAGAAAATGACTACAATTGCAGAAATATAAATTAGCTCTATTATGCTAATAACCGATTAGCGATCGCACCTAGTGGCTTCCTACAGTCAGCCTGGCTCTGGTACCAAGCTTGTCACGACCGGTTTTCCAATAAAAATATTTATTGAGAAACCAATCTTTTGAGTCCAGTATGAGAAAATTTCTCCTTACCAGTAGACAAATTCTTGATACAATAAGCCAGTAGCATAAAATATATTACAGGGTCGAGTTACGGCAGCTCAACCAAATTATTACAAGCACGCCAATAATTATACATAATGGCGGACATGACACAGTGGTGTGGAGACAAACTACTGACTCGAGGATAGGGTGGTGGTGGAAAAACACAGCGGGGAGTGAAATACATGACTCTAAAACTGGCATCTCATCGAGCGTCGAGGTGAGGCTCGATGAATTTGTTTGGTAGCGGAAGCGGATATAATATAGTGACCAAATCTAGGGTCGCACGAGACTGACTGGGATTCCTCTAGGCGTCGGACTCGCTATCGAATTCTTCATCCATGAGATCGCCTTCGTCAGCATCTGGCCAAATCAACAAGCCAGTGAGTACTTTGAAAGTATTCGCAAGACAGTTCGGACGTAAGATATAACAAATGCATGCATGAATGCGTCACGATTAATTCACAAATGTACATTCAAAAATTAGCATAACGAAGTAAGGAAAAGGGAAACGGCGGTAGTCCGCCTGAAATCCCAAAACATAAATGAAAGCCAATTCGGGTGTCTGAAGCGACGCCTCGAAGGGTGGACAATTAAATATAAGAAAATGATGCCACAGTCGGGCGTCTTAGCGACACCACATAAAGGGCTTTAAAAGAAATGCCACAGTCGGACGTCTGAGCGACATCACATAAAGGGCTTTAAAAGAAATGCCACAGTCGGACGTCTGAGCGACATCACAGAAAGGGCTTTAAAAGAAATGCCACAGTCGGACGTCTGAGCGACATCACAGAAAGGGCTTTTGTTCACAAGTAAATAATACTCATAATCAACATTCAATTTATGAAGATAAACGGGTTAGTCCATCCACAGGAGTAATCATTTAACCGGAATTAGCACTCATGCGATTCACCGGAGTCTCTGTCATCAAAACTGGCACTTGTCAGGATAAGATGATACTGAACTTGGACATAGAATAGATGATTCAAGGAAATATATGACTCTGCAGAGTTTGTACAAAAATTTCCCACAGCCAACGGATTTCCGTAGTCATGAAGGACTAGTTCCGTTTACGGTATTTCGGAAGAAACACAGCTAAACAGTACACACCCATCCTACCTCTCGATGCTAGGAATCACCCTAGCCATCGTCCAAGAAAAACTTTTGAGACGGGGACATCACAATCTCGAATAGCATGGGATCAAATTTATATACGCGCGCTCTAAGGGGTGCCCCCCTCTTGGTCCCAACCGGAAACACCCATGCCCCCTGACCGGATGACTGGCTTTAATCCAGGGCCATGGAACCATCATCCCGGCCTCTCCTTTTGGTGTGTACCATAAAAGCGGTTTGCAACTTACTAAGCCATATTCCTTGCGGAAAACATGTGGTAGTACAGGGAAGGAAATGGGAGGAACTGGACTGATACGGTTTGACACTGCAGTCACATAGTCTGGCATAAGACTGGCATGCTACAACACTGCCATCTTACCCATCCTCATGCCAACACATGGCCATTCATATTCACATCCATCCACTTATGGATCATCGAACTCACTTACCTCGACAATGCATGGAAATAACGCTCATCGGTATGCTCAACAACATGCCATGAGACTAACTAAATGCAAAACATGCCAAGACACTCATCATATCAAAAGTTCAAACATGCTTGCCTGGTTCGGAGTAGTCGGAGCCTAGCTCGGTGAAGTTTGCGGTCCCGTCACCTCCTTCGGTGTCTACGGTATAAAGAAAATATATGTGCTATCGTAAATACCGTGAGGTGCACAAAAGTATTCCAAATTTTTTTCAAATAAATACGATAAAAAACTAGACAAAAATTTGAAGAGAACAGAAAAAGAATCAATCAAAAATATTATTCTGTTTAAAAGTTATAAAGGTTTTTGTCCAGGGACTCATCTGTAATGAAACAGAAAGTTCCCAGGGGCTAGCTCATAAAAACAGAAAACGTTCCAGTATTGAATACGCCAGCCCAGAGGGAAAGCGCATTTGGCAGAAGGCGTTTTCAGATAACGCTTCGTTTAGAAAGGACAGAGAGGCTGACAGCGGGTCCCACTTGTCATGATTAAATTTTCAAATGGGAGGGACGAGGCTCGTCGGCGCCCGAGAGCTGCGGTGGTCGCCGGCGGCGGTCCACGGCGAGGCAGGGGGATCGGAGGTTACCAATGTGCTCACCGTGTCCTTCCGCAACGGTGGGTGGTGGTGCTGATCGCCGGTGAGCACCACGTCGACGGCGGTCTCAACTCCGGCGGACGGTGGTTCGGGCGTGGATGGAGCTCGTCGGAGAGGGCTGCAAAGATTAAATTGAGGTGGGGGTTAGAGTACTGGGTGCAAGAGAGGGCTACGGACGAGATTTGGGCGCCGGAGGTGGCCTCACCGGAGCGAATCGTGGTGGAGGCCGAGGCGGATCGGGGCGGCCGGAGTTGGGGGAGGAGACCTCCTCGCGGTCCTCCGGGTGGCTTGGCAGAGCCTTGGTGAGGTGTGGTGATGATGCGTGCACGGGGGTGAGCTCGGGAGCCCTTTATATAGGCGGTCCGAGGCGGTGGCCGTGAACGGGGGTCTCCGGTGACGATTACGGCGGCGCAGGGCTTGGTCGGGGTAATTAGGGCGTTGTGCGTCATCGTGGAGGTCCACGGTTCCGTTTTGGTGCTAATCGAGCTGGAGTTTGGTGCTTTGGGGGTGAGTTCGACAGAACGGGCGGCGCGGGCCCGTCGGCGGCAGGGAGCGCGTCCCGTGCTTGCCGGCCACGGTGGCGGTGCCACGGGCGTGCGCTGGCACGCATGAGGCCACGCGGAGAGCAGAGGGGCGATGGGCGGCGTGGAACGGCGTTGAGCCGCCGTTCTTGTCCCCTGTCGGCTGTAACGGGGTCTCGGCCGCCGCAAGACACGCCGGCGCGGGCGGCCAGGGGCACCACCGACGCCGGGAAGACGCCAAGCATGCGTGCGGGGGTGCTGGCCAGGGAGAAGAGGCCGCGCGCAACGCGCCAAGCGCACTGTCGACGCGTGAGTGAAGCTGACGGACGAAAAACAACACTGAAATCTGAATTTACTGAATTTGCAAAGGAACAGTGCAGCTCAGGTGTTCAACAGAATTTTTTTGGCCTCTGGGGATTTTTCCTTGAGCTGATTTTTGGTGGAGTGGCTACTCATTGCTCCAGTAGGCTGCCTGAATTTTGGTGGAATTTTTGGAGAAGTGTAGATATGAATTTCACCAAATTTGGCAAATCTGGTCCAAACTTGCAGAGACTGAATTTTGAAAATTTTGAAAAGGGGAGGAGTGGATCAAGATGGTTCTGGGTTATGGATGCTAAGGACAATCCAGAGGGGTTGGTTTTAGGTCAAAACTCAAATGCAATAGGGTACTTGCTTTGAAAACCACTCAGGCTCCAAATAATTTGCAGAAATGGTTTTGAGGGAAAAATAATTAGAATAAAATCCAAAACTTGCTTGGATGAGTTGGGACAGAGAACTTAGGTTGATTACAAGGAGGAGGGAAGGTTTTGGAGGGGTCTTATCACATGGGCAAAAATACAAAGATCATGGGTGGTTTCTAGGATATGAAAATCCAAATTTTAATAGAGTTTCTTTTTAAAAGAAAAAATCAAACTCCCAAAATAATTTGAGAGGGAACCAACAGAGGAGAAGTTTCAAAATATCAAACACCATAGTTTGAAGAAAAATAAAATCCTTGCCAAAGAAAAGGAAGTTTTTAAGAGGAAGGTTTTCTGGAAAAGAAATTTTAAAAGCCTTCAAAAAAGAATTCAACAAAGTTTTTGATGAAAACCAATTAAAATTTTGGGAGTGTCACACTCCACGGGAGCGGTACTACCGTGGGCACCTGCGGTACTACCGCGCCATCGCGCGGTACTACCGCGGATGCCTATGGTACTACCGTTTTCCTGGGAGCAGTACTACCGCGACCAACCACAGCAGCCAGACAAGGGAGGCAAGAAAACGGAGGAAGCTCCAAGGAAAAAGGAGGGGACAAGAAGGAGACGTGTACGTGATGATTCCACCCAAACCTTTCCAACGCGGACCCCCTCTTAATAGTACGGCTTTCCTATGACTCAAATCCACCAAAAAGAAACGTAGAAAAGACGCCGTCTTCATCAGTCTTCGAGGGGCACCCAACCTTCTTGTGCCTAGCAATGAAGTGTCTGGAATACTCAAGGCACACGATTAGTCCGCAAATGCGTTGTCATCAATCACCAAAACACTTAGGGATAAATATGCCTTTACAATCTCCCCCTTTTTGGTGGATTGATGACAATACGAGATTTGCACAAGGAAAAAAGTATTAAGTAAATGTAAACCCCTCCTCTCTAGAATATAGACGGGCTCCCCCTAGATGTGTGCCACTTGGATGAGTGCTTTGGACTGCACGACACACGAATACTAGGATCAAAGCTCCCCCTATATTATAGAGACAAGGCATATCTATCACTAGACAAGATAGCACAAACATAAGTTAACTATGATAGATAAAGTGCATATGTCTTACACCATATGAGGAAAGGTCTTGAAAGCACAAACCAAACAAGAGCAAACAAGCATAAACGAGGTCCAAAAGACAAAGCAAATAAACGCACCAAGCACGACACAACGCAAATCCCTACACTCTCTCCCCCTTTGGCATCGAGACGCCAAAAAGGCAGAGAGGACACCTACACACACGGGGTGGCTCAGGCAGAGAAGTCGTCCCACTGCTCCTCGTGCTCCTCGTCAGACTCAGCGGCGGGGATAGTCTCCTTGAAGTCATCCTCTGAACTGGTCCACGTGTATCCCTGCTTTGACATCCAAGCAGCCTCAGGTGTGATGACGTCCTCAGACCGCCAGACACATCCTCTCCAAAGAGCCTCATAACCTTTTTTGTCACGGCGGCGACTCTCCTTGTCAACCACGTGAGCCCTATACTGTCCCTTTGCCTACATGCAGAAAAGAGTCTTCATCTTGTCCTTTAGCTTCTTGGCCCATGATGGCACAGAGGAAGGAGTGGTGGACCTAGCAGCACGGTCCTCAGCAACATTCTCAGCAACAGCCTCCTCCTCACCAGCAGCCCTCCTAGCAGAAGAGGCCTCAGCACGGGTAGTGGTGTTGGCCCAGTTGGGCTTGACGCGGAGGCTGATGGACTCATGGAGAATCCAGTCTGGAGCAAGGAACTCATCACCAGGGTACATCTTCTCCCAAGTGGTGGAGAGCAGCAGAAACAGGTACGGTCCATAGATAGGTACCTTGCGAGTGAACACCGCAAACCGAAGCTCACACCACATGATGTGAGAGACATCAAGTGGCTGAGTCTGAGAAGAACGTGCCTCTGCACACAGGAGCAACATGTCCACTAGATATGCATGGACCTTGTCCTTGTCGCCAATGCATGGGAACAGAGTGTTGCGGAAGATGCGATGCATGATATCCAGAAAGGAGTTTAACACCCAAGTTGACTTGCCATTGGGGAGCACCTTCTCAACAAGGAAAGGCTGAAGCAGGTTCTTGTTGGCAGACTCAGAGTTGGCATGGGGGCGAACACCAACGGGGGTGTGAAGCCCGTCATCAGGAATGTGCAGCAGATCCATGAACTCTTTCCATGTACCAGACAGCTGACGGCCGTTGGTCCTCCAGGTCATCCTCCGCTCCTCCCCGGGATGAAAGTACACTGAGGCAAAGAACTGACAGATGAGCTCAGGGTCATAGTCATGGTGAAAAGAGATCACCGGCTCAATAGCAAACTGCTCCACCAAGTCCAGAGCCTCTCCAAAATAGTCATGAAACTTGTCCTTCCGCATGTGATGCATGTCTATCCACTTGACATCCATGAAGGTATTCTGCTTGCTCTTGATCACATCCAGATAGATGAGAACCTGTTGCTTGTTCCAGAACATCTCGGTGCCTCTGAGCACAGCCCGAGGAGTCACATAGGGATTGATCCTCCGGCGTTCGACATACTCATAGACAGAAATCTCGTCCATGCCCTTAGCAGGTTCCTTTTGCTTGCTGGCAGTGGTCTTGACATTGTGATTGGGGGCATTAGAGCCCTCTGGGGCTTCATCTTGGGGGTTGCGTAGACGCTTGGAGCCAGTGTCATGACTGGGATTGGAACGGCGAGAGCCACCACCTGAGACACAAAAACGCAAAACACCCACAACAGCCAAGAGGGATTAATGCAAAGACCACAACAAAGCAAGAGAAACAAGCAGAAAGCACACATGATAAATGCCTAGAGAGAGATTTGATCCCTACGGTAGTACTGCCAAGTGTTGCGAAGCTAAGATAGTAGTACTGCTCTTAGATGCGGTAGTACCGTGCAAGGTCACGGTAGTACCGGGTCTAGGAGCGGTAGTACGACCTTAGCGCCTCGGCTAGTGCGGTAGTACCGCGTCTGCTGAGCGGTAGTACCACACAAGCTAGCACGGTAGTACCGCACCTGACGGGCGGTAGTACCGCACATCAGACACGGTAGTACCGCACCGCGTCAGATCTGAACAAGTTCAAATCTGAGAAAAGCCCGCGAAACCACGGCGGTACTACGGTTGGACAAAGCTACCACAAGACAGCATATCAAGTATGATTCCTACGCATCACGACTCTCCTACATCCTACTCTTGCATAGATTTGGCCTAAAATCTCAAGAACAACAAGTTTCTCCCCAAAAACCTAGAAGCAATAGAACAGCCAAGAAAAAGAGGGATTTGGGGAAAAACCTTGGTCCATGGCAAGAGGAAGTGGTGGGGAACGATCCCACCGGTCGGAATTCGAGGAGAGTGGCCGGAGACAGAGATCCGGCGAGGGCCTCCGGCGGCGTTCTTGAGCGAGAGAGAGAGACGTGGGGAGAGAGACAAATGAATGGGTATGGGGAGTTAGAACTCCCTTGCCCGAGTCATAACCCCCACGCTCCCTCGACGGCGAGGTAGTACCATGCCCCAACGCGGTAGTACCGCCCGGCGCGGTACTTCCGAAGTACCGCACCTGAGCGGTAGTACCGTGCTGTGGCGCGGTAGTACCGTGCCTCCCAAAGCGGTATTACTGCGGCCAGCCGCGGTAGTACCGTGGGCTCAAGAAGATGCACGTTTCGAGCAAACGAAAAACTGGGTCTTTGCACAAACACTCCGAGCCAACACGACACCACAAGACCACACAACACACAAAGCTAGAAAGGCACACGACAAACGAAACAACCACGAGACACCACCTCTCCAAAGAGAGGGCGGTTGCCGTAGCCACCTATGTTTGAGGTAATTGGTATGGCACCGCGAAGAATTATCCTTGGGTCCATGACAAAAACTCGTCTTTGGAGCACAAGTACCATCAGACATGGCTAATGTGAAAGACTTGATCGATTTATGCATAATGGGGGGAGGGAGAGTTCATTGAGAGAACATCACTCCCCCTATGTCCATGCCTACATCTAAACAGGACAACACGTTGAGTATGGTGGGGTGTGCAAGGGTTCAAGCAACATTGCTCGAATCAATGATATTTAGCTCATGCCTTAACTCGCAAAATCTTGCTTCATCCAAGGGCTTCGTGAAGATATCTGCAAGGTTATCATGAGTGTTGACATAGTTGAGCTCCATCTCTCCTTGCCTAATGTGATCCCGGATGAAGTGATCCCGGATCTCAATATGCTTCGTCTTGAAGTGTTGCACCGGGTTGAGAGAGATCTTGATGGCACTTTCATTGTCACACCAAAGAGGCACTTTTTCACAAATGACACCGTAATCCTTTAAAGTTTGCCTCATCCATAAGAGTTGTGTACAACAACTACCGGCCGCCACATACTCTGCTTCGGTGGACGAGAGAGACACACAACTTTGCTTTTTGGAAGACCAACTTACCAAAGAGCAACCAAGGAATTGGCACCCTCCGGAAGTGGACTTCCTATCCACTTTGTCTCCCGCCCAATCGGAATCCGAATACCCTACAAGCTTGAAGTTTGCTCCTCTTGGGTACCATAGGCCAAAGTTTGGGGTATGAGCCAAATATCGAAAGATTCGTTTGACCGCCACATAGTGACTTTCCTTAGGTGCGGCTTGAAACCGTGCACAAATTCCCACACTCAACATGATATTCGGTCTAGATGCACAAAGGTAAAGCAAGGAACCTATCATGGAGCGATATACCTTTTGATCCACCGCTTTACCATTGGGATCTATGTCAAGTTGGCACTTAGTGGGCATGGGAGTGGAAGCCGGCTTGACATCACTTAGCTTGAATCTTTTGAGCATGTCTTGAGTATATTTAGCTTGATTGATGAAGGTTCCTTCTCTTCTTTGCTTCACTTCGAACCCTAGAAAGAACTTCTACTCTCCCATGGAAGACATCTCAAACTTTGAGGTCATGAGAGCGGCAAATTCCTCATTGAAAGCTTTGTTAGGGGAACCAAAGATAATATCATCAACATATAATTGGCACACAAACAACTCCCCTTTGACCTTCTTAGTAAAAAGAGTGGGGTCGATTAGCCCAACTTCAAAACCACGGTCTTGTAACAACTCGGTAAGGTGGTCATACCACGCACGTGGGGCTTGTTTAAGGCCATAGAGTGCCTTATCGAGTTGATACACATGATCGGGAAAGTAGGGATCCTCGAACCCGGGGGGTTGCTTGACGTAAACCAATTCATTAATAGGACCATTAAGAAAAGCACTCTTCACATCCATTTGTTGTAACTTAAAGTTATGATGAGAAGCATATGCAATCAACATGCGAATGGATTCAAGACGAGCAACGGGAGCAAAGGTTTCACCGTAGTCGATACCCTCGACTTGGGAGTAGCCTTGTGCTACCAGACGAGCCTTGTTGCGAATGATAATCCCATGGGCATCTTGCTTGTTCTTAAATATCCACTTGGTTCCAATGACATTGTGATTCCCGGTTGGTATTGGCACCAATCTCCACACTTTGTTGCGCTCGAAGTTGTTGAGTTCTTCATGCATGGCATTGAGCCAATCCGGATCTTCTAGCGCCTCATAGACCTTGTGGGGTTCCACACAAGAGAAAAACGCGTGATGCTCACAATAATTTGCTAATTGTCTACGAGTGCTTACCCCCTTTCTTAAGCTTCCAAGCACATTCTTCATGAGATGATCCTTGGTGGAGAGCTTGGAAGCAACCTTGGCGGCACGACGCTCTAATTCCTCCTTGGGGGTGAGACGAGGAGTGGTCACTTGATCATCTTGAGCATCGTCTTGAGCTTGTTCTTGTTCTTGAACTTGCTCAGAGGAGAGAACTTGACCTTGGGCATCACTTGATGTGTCAACACCGTCTTGAGCGTGATCTTGCCCTTGGTCATGTTCTTGAGGATGAGGGCCTTCATGTTGTTCTTCGGAAGCGTGTGGGCCTTGGGTTGGTGATGGCTCCGCTTGAGTGGAGCTTTGTCCTTCTCCTTCGGCCACAAGGGGTTCCTCAATGGGTAGGATAAAGCCAACACCCATTATTCTTATGGCTTGGGGAGGAATTTCATCACCTACATCACAAGTGCCACTTTGCTCCACTTGGGAGCCGTTATTCTCATCAAACTCCACGTTACACGTCTCCTCAATAAGTCCCTTGGATTTATTGAGGACACGGTAAGCACGAGAGTTTGTAGCATAACCAACAAATATGCCCTCATAAGCTCTAGCCTCAAATTTAGACAACCGAACACCTTTCTTGAGAATGAAACACTTACACCCAAACACCCGGAAGTACTTGAGGTTGGGCTTGTTACCGGTGAGTATCTCATATGGAGTCTTGTTCAAGCCCTTGCGGAGGTAGAGCCGATTGGATGCATGACATGCGGTATTGATGGCTTCGGCCCAAAAGTTGTACGGAGACTTGAACTCCACCATCATGGTCCTTGCCGCATCCATCAACGAACGGTTCTTCCACTCCGCAACACCATTTTGTTGAGGGGTGTAAGGTGCGGAGTATTGATGCTTGATCCCCTCATCACTAAGAAATTCATCCAAGGTGTAGTTCTTGAACTCGATGCCGTTGTCACTTCTTATTGTCAAGATCTTTGCATTGTGTTGATGTTGTGCTTCATTTGCAAAGTCAATGATGGTTTGTTGGGTCTCGCTCTTCCTCTTGAAGAAATACACCCAAGTGTATCTTGAGTAGTCATCCACAATCACCAAGCAATACTTCCTACCCCCAAGACTATCGAAGGATGGAGGCCCAAAGAGATCCATGTGAAGGAGCTCCAAAGGCCTCTTTGAGTAAATGATAGTCGTGGGAGGGTGAGCCTTCTCATGTAGCTTTCCTTCGATACAAGCACTGCAAGCACGATCTTTAGCAAAACTAACATTCGTTAGTCCACGGACATGGTCCCCCTTGAGGAGACTTTGCAAAGATCTCATATTGACATGGGCTAAACGGCAATGCCAAAGCCATCCCACATCAACTTTAGCCATTAGGCATGTCGCGGTCTTAGTGGATCGCTCCGAAAAGTTAATCACATATAGACCGTTCTCGACATGCCCAACAAAGGCTACTTTAAGAGTCTTGCTCCACAAGAGGGCCACGGTATTGATATCAAATAAAGTGGCAAAGCCCATGATTGCAAGTTGACGAACAGAAAGTAAATTGTATGCAAGGGACTCAACAAGCATGACCTTCTCGATCGTGAGATCATGAGAGATGACCACCTTGCCAAGTCCCAATACCTTGGAGGATGAAGTGTCACCCCACTCGACATTGGTGGGCATAGATGGAATCTTGTGCACGTCCACCACCAAGTCCTTGCTTCCGGTCATATGATTTGTAGCTCCGCTATCGAGCAACCATGATCCCCCACCGGAAGCAAACACCTACAAGAGATTAATGCTTGGTTTTAGGTACCCATTTTGTAATGGGTCCTTTGATGTTAGTAACAAGGGTCTTTGGAACCCAAATAGACCATTCAATGTATTCATGAAAAGAACCAATGAATTTGGCATAGACATGCCCATCACTAGCATGGCATAACACATAAGAAGGATTAACGTCGTTGGCTTTGATGCGAGGAGTGACATCCCCCCTTTTGACAACGCCACCCTTCGCATTGTTCTTCTTCTTCTCCTCAGAGGCACTTTCTCCCTCCTTCACAAAGGTTTGCATGAGAGAAGGAGGTCGTTTGGTCTTGTCATTCTTCTTCTTGTTCTTGGAGTCAGGCACGTACCCAACCCCTTCCTTGGCTACAACTCCCTTTTGGTTGATCAAGAGATCGTTGAGGTTCTTCTTGCCTTGTATGCAAGTCGCAAGACCTTTCTCAAGTTGCCCCTTTAGCTTAGCGTTCTCCTCAACGAGATACACATGCTCACAACACGGGTTAGTAGCATTTGCATTATCAATTGACATCATACGAGGGAAAGTAGCTTTTTCCTTGGTTAGCTTTACTTGAAGTTGATCATGAGACTCTTTGAGGCTAACATGAGCACCCTTCAAGACCTTGTGAGCCTTGTCAAGTAGATCAAACTCCTCTTTGAGTCTAGCAAGATCAACCTCAAGTTCGGCCTTCTCGGAGTTTAGCACATGAGAAACAATGAGGACATGATCATAATCTTTCTTTAACTTAGCATGATCAACGTTGTGTGACTCCTCAAGAGCCAAACGAAGACCACACTCTTCCTCAAGAGCATTGGAAAGATCCAAAATCTCATCGGCATAGTCACGACTATGCCCTTCCATCTTAGTGATGGTGTTTTCGTGAGCCTCGATCATGTCATTGGCTCCACCAAGTTGTTCCAAGAGAGCAACAAAGTGCTTCTTGGATTTCCCTTGAGTTTGCCCATAAAGGCCTCAAACTCATTAGCCTCCACATTAGCTTCCTCAAGTTCATTAATGCTATCCGTCGGAGAACGATGATTAATGATGGTAGTTTTGATGTTGGAGGTTACCTTGTTGGTGGCTTTAGCCATGAGGCACTTGGTGGTGATGCTCTCATTGGGTGAGTCGAAGAGAGACACCCGTGGAGTCGTCGTAATGGCAATGGAGGCCATGGCAACCAACTCATCACTTTCATCATCGTCATCATCCTCATTGTACTCTTCTTCTACCACCAATGCCTTGGGAGGAGTCTTCTTGGTGAAGTTTCTCTTGTTGGGGAATGACTTGGCCTTGTCCTCTCGGATGAGCTTGCCACCATGTCTTCCCTCTTCTCATACGGGCACTCCGCAACAAAATGACTCACGTTGCCACAATTGTAGCAAGTCCTTACACGTTGCCTGCTCTTCGTGCCACTTGAGTTGTTTTTGCTAAAGTTTGGCCTCGAGTTTTTCTTGCTCCAAAATTGCCTTGAAGCAAGTGGCATGTGTTCATGATACGAATACTTCGTATCTTCGGGGTTGCACTCCTCTTCTTCTTCAACGGTGAGCTTGGCCTTCAATGCAAGGTTAGACTTCTTTGCCCTTTGAGAACGAAGCACCGCATTGTCGGCGGTCTTGTCCAAAATGTTCATGGCCACAAACTCATCCAACACTTCGCTTGAGGTCAAAGTGTGGAAGTCCGGTCTTTGACGAATGATGGAGGACATGGCCTTGTGATAGGGCATCATTGCCTTGAGGAATTTGCGCTTGATCCAATTGTCATCCGTGTCCTTGCTCCCGTGATCTCGTAGTGAGACCGCGAGTTTGGTTAGTCTCCGATAAAGCTCACGAGGTTCTTCATCTTCTTTCATTGCAAACTCATCGGCCTCATCTTGCACCACTTCATAGTTGGAGCGTTGAATGCTTGCGCTTCCCCGGTAGAGAGAGACAACACAATGACATCCATCTTTGGCCAAGGCGAAGGGACGAAGATGAGGTAGGTCTTCAGGTGGAATTGCATCTTGAATGATGAAGAGAGCATTCTCATTGAATTGATTATTCGCGGCTTCTCGAGGAGTGAAGTTGCTTGGATCATGCGGATAGAAACCTTCTTCAATGATTCTCCAAAGGTTAGTGTTCACATGATTTAAATGACGTTTAAAGCGGTAAACCCAAGAATCAAAGTCCTCATTTTTCACAATCTTAGGGGGAGGACCGACATGATTCAAATGAGTGGAAGGAACCGATCCACCATAAACAAGTGGTGGTTCCACATGAGCAAAGATGCTGGTGCCATTTTTACCACTAGAAGAAGGAGCCTTTTCACTACTAGCTTCCCCCTTGTTGGGGATAGCATCCGTCACCTTGTCGGTGGGGTCACCCACTTTCAACGGTCCGGTGGATAGTTTAAGCCCTTCAAGAAATTTAGTAAACATGCTTTCAACTTCGATCGTCATGGAGGTTTTCAATGTCTCCAAGGCCACATTGAACTCCTCACGAGAGACCGAGGTTCCCCCATCGCCCATAGACGAGGTCGGATTCACACCGGAGTGTTCCTCCACACCGTCTACGGTCTCAACCATACTCTTTGGACGGTAAAGTCCTTAATAAAGAGACGAGGCTCTGATACCAATTGAAAGGATCGATATGGTTGACTAGAGGGGGGGGTGAATAGGCAACTAACAATTTTAGCTTTTCTTTAACAATTTAAACTTTGCATCAAAGTAGATTGTCTAGATATGCAACTAGGTGAGCAACCTATATGATGCAACAAGGATAGGAACACAAGCAAGCAAGATATATGAAACAAATAAGCTTGCACAAGTAAAGGCACGAGATAACTAAGAGTGGAGACGGTAGAGACGAGGATGTGTTGCCGAAGTTCCTTCCCTTTGAGAGGAAGTACGTCTCCGTTGGAGCGGTGTGGAGGTACAATGCTCCCCAAGAAGCCACTAGGGCCACCGTATTCTCCTCACGCCCTCACACAATGCGAGATGCCATGATTCCACTATTGGTGCCCTTGGAGGTGGCGACCGAACCTTTACAAACTAGGTTGGGGCAATCTCCACAACTTAATTGGAGGCTCCCAACGACACCATGAAGCTTCACCACAATGGACTATGGCTTCGCGGTGACCTCAACCGTCTAGGATGCTCAAACACCCAAGAGTAACAAGATCCGCAAGGGATTAGTGGGGGGAATCAAATATCTCTTGGTGGAAGTGTAGATCGAGGCCTTCTCAACCACTCCCGAGTAAATCAACAAGTTTGGTTGGCTAGGGAGTGAGATCGGGCGAAAATGGAGCTTAGAGCAATAATGGAGCTTGGGGGTGGAAGAGGTAAGTCAACGGGGAAGAAGGGGACCCCTTATATAGTGTGGGACAAGGATCCAACCGTTACCCACCAACCAGCCCGCGGCCAGCGGTACTACCGCGCCTGGCCAGCGGTACTACCGCAAGGCCGCGCGGTACTACTGCTTGCAACCAAGCGGTACTACCGCACGGCTGTGCGGTACTACCGTACCGACCCACGGTACTGCCGCAACCCTAGCGACAGTAAAGATAAACAGACGCGCAGGAGATGGGGGCGGTACTTCCGCACGCGCGGTACTACCGCGCCCCCCATGCGGTTCTACCGCAAGGCAAAAACCCCCAGCCAGGGGGAAGGGAACTTCCGTGCCTACTTCCGCAAAGAAAAGGAAGTAGCAAAAACCCGACACAGTAGTACCGTCGAGGGGCGGTACTACTGCCTGACTGCATAGCACGGTACTACCGCTCGGTGAAAGCGGTACTACCGCGGTAGGTGCGGATGTAAAAAATTACATCCGCCCCTACTACCGCAAAGGGGTGGCACTAGCCTGGTGGGCAGCAGTAGTGTGGCTCCAGGAGAGCGGTACTACCGTGGGCACCTGCGATACTACCGCGCCACCGCGCGGTACTACCGCGGATGCCTATGGTACTACCGTTTTCCTGGGAGCAGTACTACCGCGACCAACCACAGCAGCCAGACAAGGGAGGCAAGAAAACGGAGGAAGCTCCAAGGAAAAAGGAGGGGACAAGAAGGAGATGTGTACGTGATGATTCCAGCCAAACCTTTCCAACGCGGACCCCCTCTTAATAGTACGGCTTTCCTACGACTCAAATCCACCAAAAAGAAACATAGAAAAGACGCCGTCTTCATCAGTCTTCGAGGGGCACCCAACCGTCTTGTGCCTAGCAATGAAGTGTCTGGAATACTCAAGGCACACAATTAGTCCGCAAATGCATTGTCATCAATCACCAAAACACTTAGGGATAAAGATGCCCTTACAACCTCCTCACGCATCTCAATGGTTTGAGGGTGTTGCAGCACCTACGCGAGGTAGGGGTTGATGACCTTCTCGAAAAATTTGTCCTTGGGGCGCTTGAAGACGTCATGGTGATCTAGATCTGTCAGAAAAACAGCTCGAAACAAAAGTAGAGGATTTTGTCGTGGTACTGTGGTCAAAACCTTCGGGAGATTCTATAATGAATTTTTACCAACCAAAAGAAGTATCGTGCAAGAAAACAGAGTCCAGAGGGCACACGAGGTGCCCACGAGGCAGGGGGCGCGCTCAGGGGGGTAGGGCGCACCCTCCACCCTAGTGTACCTTCGGACTACTTCTTATTTTCCTATTTTTTAAAATATTCTAAAACGGAGAAAAACTGCTATTAGAACTGTTTTGGAGTTGGTTTACTTACTGTACCACATACCTATTCCTTTTAAGAGTCTAAAACGTTATGGAAAGTATCACTTATGTACTCCTCCGGGGTTACAGTGTCAATAACATTGGTTTCAACATTTATGGGATTACGTGAGATATAATGTTTGATTCTTTGACCGTTCACCACCTTCGGATTTGTGCCTTCGAAGTTGTTGATTTTTATGGCACCAGAACGATAGACCTCCTTGATAACGTAAGGACCTTCCCATTTAGAGAGGAGTTTTCTTGCAAAAATCTTAAATGAGAGTTGCATAACAGAACATAATCACCTACATTAAACTCACGCTTTTGTATCCTTTTGTCATGCCATCTTTTAACTTTTTCTTTAAACAGTTTGGCATTCTCATAGGCCTGGGTTCTCCACTCATCACGTGTGCTAATGTCAAATAGTCTCTTCTCACCGGCAAGTTTGAAATCATAATTGAGCTCTTTTATGGCCCAATATGCCTTATGTTCTAGTTCGAGAGGTAAGTGACATGCTTTTACATAAACCATTTTGTACGGAGACATACCCATAGGATTTTTATATGCAGTTCTATAGGCCCATATTGCATCATCAAGTTTCTTGGACCAATTATTTCTAGATCTATTACAGTCTTTTGCAAAATTAATTTAATCTCTCTATTACTCAGTTCTACTTGACCACTAGACTGTGGGTGGTATGGAGATGAAATTCTATGATTAACATCATACTTAGCAAGCATTTTATGAAAAGCGCCATGAATAAAATGTGAACCACCATCAGTCATCAAGTATCTAGGGACTCCAAACCTCGGAAAAATAACTTCTTTAAGCATCTTAATAGAGGTGTTATGATCAGCACTACTAGTTGGAATAGCTTCTACCCACTTAGTAATGTAATCAACAACAACTAAAATATGTGTATACCCATTATAGGAAGGAAACAATCCCATATAATCAAAGCCCCAAACATCAAATGGTTCAATAACAAGTGAATAGTTCATAGGCATTTCTTGATGTCTACTAATATTACCAATTCTTTGACATTCATTACAAGACAAGACAAACTTACGGGCATCTTTGAAAAGAGTAGGCCAATAAAAACCGGATTGCAATACCTTATGTGAAGTTCTATCTCCAGCGTGGTGTCCTCCATAAGCCTCGGAGTGACACTTGCGTAGGATCTGTTCCTGTTCATGCTCAGATACACAACGTCTAATAACACCATCTACTCCCTCTTTATAAAGGTGTGGCTCATCCCAGAAGTAATGTCTTAAATCATAGAAAAACTTTTTCTTTTGCTGGTATGTGAAACTAGGTGGTATAAATTTAGCAACAATGTAATTAGCATAATCAGCATACCATGGAGTAGTACGAGAAGCATTTATGACAGCTAATTGTTCATCAGGAAAACTATCATCAATAGGGAGTGGGTCATCAAGAACATTTTCTAACCTAGACAAGTTGTCTACAACGGGGTTCTCAGCTCCCTTCCTATCAATAATATGCAAATCAAATTCTTGTAGCAAGAGAACCCATCTAATAAGTCTAGGTATAGCATCTTTCTTTTCCATAAGGTATTTAATAGCAGCATTATCAGTGTGAACAGTTACTTTAGAATCAACAATATAAGGTCTGAACTTATCACAAGCAAATACAACTGCTAAAAATTCTTTTTCAGTAGTAGCATAATTTCTCAGGGCACTGTCTAGAGTTTTACTATCATATTGGAAAACATTTAATTTCTTATCAACTCTTTGTCCTAGAACAACACCTAAAGCATAATCACTAGCATCACACATAATTTCAAAGGGTAAATTCCAATTAGGTGGCTGAACAATAGGTGCAGAAATCAAGGCTTTCGTAAGTATTTCAAATGCTTCTACACAATCCTCATCAAAGACAAAAGGAACTTCTTTTTGTAAGAGATTAGTCAGAGGCCTAGAAATTTTTGAGAAGTCTTTAATGAACCTCCTATAAAAACCAGCATGACTAAGGAAACTTCTTATACCTTTAATGTCCTTAGGACATGACATCTTTTCAATATCATCAACTTTAGCTTTATCAACTTCAATACCTCTTTCAGAAATTTTATGCCCCAAGATAATACCTTCATTAACCATAAAGTGGCACTTCTCCCAATTCAAGACAAGATTAATTTCTTCACATCTCTGCAAAACTCGATCAAGGTTGCTTAAGCAATCATCAAAAGAAGTTCCATGCACGGAGAAATCATCCATGAGAACCTCAACAATCTTTTCAAAAAAGTCAGAAAATATAGCATTCATACATCTTTGAAAGGTAGTAGGTGCATCACATAAACCAAAAGGCACACATCTATAAGCAAAGGTACCGAAAGGGCAAGTAAAAGTGGTATTTTCCTGATCCTCTTTCGACACAGGTATTTGAGAGAAACTAGAATAACCGTCTAGAAAGAAAAAATGTGTATGTTTGGATAATCTTTCTAGCATTTGATCAATAAAAGGTAAAGGGTAATGATCCTTTCTAATAGCTTTATTGTGGAAATCAATTACCATTCTATAACCTGTAACAATTCTTTGTGGGATCAATTCATCTTTATCATTAGGAACAATAGTAATACCTCCCTTCTTAGGGACACAATGGACAGGACTTACCCACCGACTATCAGCAACAGATAAATTATACCTGCCTCCAGAAGCTTTAGTATTTCATTTCTTACCACTTCTTTCATCTTATGATTTAACCGTCGTTGGTGATCAACAACCGGTTTAGCGTCTTTCTCCAATTTTATTTTGTGCTGGCATAGAGTGGGACTAATGCCCTTAAGATCATCAAGAGTATATCCAATAGCAGCACGATGCTTCTTCAGAGTTTTCAATAATTTCTCTTCTTCCTGCTCTGAAAGGTTAGCACTAATAATAACATGATATATCTTCTTTTCATCAAGATAAGCATATTTAAGAGTATCAGGTAACGGTTTAAGCTCAAACACGGGATCACCCTTCGGTGGAGGAGGATCCCCTAGAATTTCAACAGGCAAGTTGTGTTTCAAAATAGGTTCCTGTTTAAAGAATACTTCATCTATTTCCCTTCTTTCATTCATAAACATATCATTTCATGGTCTAGCAAATATTGTTCTAAAGGATCATTAGGAGGCACGGTAATAGAAGCAAGACCAATAATTTCATCTTTACTAGGAAATTCTTTATCATGGGGTTGTCTACGAAATTTAGCAAAAATTAAAATCATGATACATATCCCCTAAACCAACAGTAACAATATCCTTTTCGCAGTCTATCTTAGCATTAACAATATTCAAGAAGGGTCTACCAAATATAATGGGACAAAAGTCATCTTGTGGGGAAGCAAGAACAAGAAAATTAGTAGGATATTTAATTTTGCCACACAAGACTTCAACATCTCTAACAATCCCAACTGGTGAAATAGTATCTCTAGTTGCATGTTTAATAGTAACATCAATATCTTCTATCTCAAGGTGCAATATCATGCATAATTTCTTTATATAAAGTATAAGGTATTGCACTGACACTAGCACCCATATCACATAAGCCATGATAACAGTGATCTCCTATTTTAACAGAAACAACAAACATGCCAACAACAGGTCTATGTTTATTTTTAGTATTGGGTCTAGCAATTCTAGTAGCTTCATCACAGAAGTAAATAACACGCCCATCAATATTATCGACCAAGAGAACCTTAACCATAGCAATACTAGGTTCAACTTTAATTTGCTCAGAGGGTGTAGGTGTTCTAGCATTACTCTTACGAACCATAGTTTAAGCTTTAGCATGATCCTTTATTCTAACAGGGAAAGGTGGTTTCTCAATATAAGCGGTAGGAACAATAGGATCAACATTATAAATGATAGTCTTTTCTTCAACTTTACTAGGTTAAACTACTTTTACTTCAATGGGAGGATGATATTTAAACCACTTCTCCTTAGGGATATCAACATGAGTAGCAAATGATTCACAGAAAGAAGCTACTATCTCAAAGTCAAGTCCATATTTAGTGCTAAATTCACGAAAAGCATCGGTATCCATAAAAGATTTAACACAATCAAACTTAGGTGTTATACCTGACTCCTTACCTTCGTCGAGTTCCCAATCTTCAGAGTTGCGTTTAATTATTTCCAATAAATCCCATCTGAATTCAATAGTCTTCATCATAAAAGAACCAGTACAAGAAGTATCGAGCATGGAGCGATTATTGAGATAAAGCCGAGCATAAAAATTTTGAATAATAATTTCTCTTGAGAGCTCATGATTGGGGAATGAATACAACATTGACTTAGGCCTCCCCCAAGCTTGAGCGATACTTTCTCCTTCGTGAGGCCAATATATATAATTACGATCACGATGAACCAGATGCATAGGATAAAACTTCTGATGAAATTCCAATTTCTATCGGTTGTAGTTCCATGATCCAATATCATCACATAGCCTAAACCATGTCAATGCCTTTCCCTTCAAAGATAAAGGGAAGACCTTCTTCTTGATAACATCCTCGGGCATACCTGCAAGCTTAAATAGTCCACAAACTTCATCCACATAGATTAGGTGCATATTGGGATGTAATGTTCCATCTCCTGTAAAAGGATTAGCTAGCAGTTTCTCTATCATACCCGAAGGAATTTCAAAGTAAACATTTTCAATAGGTTCAGTAGGTTGAGAAGCAACTCTTTGCTCTACTGGTCAGGGTGAAGATACCCCGAACAAGCCCCTCAAAGGATTATTTTCCATACTAACAAGTGACAGTAAATTTCAGCACACTATATAAATTTTTCCTTACCAAATTCCACCTACCAAAGGCGCTTCACTCCCTGGCAACGGCACCAGAAAAGAGTCTTGATGACCCACAAGTATAGGGGATCTATCATAGTCCTTTCGATAAGTAAGAGTGTCGAACCCAACGAGGAGCAGAAGGAAATGACAAGCAGTTTTCAGTAAGGTATTCTCTGCAAGCACTAAAATTATCGGTAACAGATAGTTTTGTGATAAGGTAATTCATAACGGGTAACAAGTAACAAACGTAAACAAGGTGCAGCAAGGTGGCCCAATCCTTTTGTAGCAAAGGACAAGCCTGGACAAATTCTTATATAAAGGAAAGCGCTCCCGAGGACACATGGGAATTATCGTCAAGCTAGTTTTCATCATGCTCATATGATTCGCGTTCGTTACTTTGATAATTTGATATGTGGGTGGACCGGTGCTTGGGTACTGCCCTTCCTTGGACAAGCATCCCACTTATGAGTAACCCCCCTTGCAAGCATACGCAACTACAAAAGAAGAATTAAGGTAAACCTAACCGTAGCATGAAACATATGGATCCAAATCAGCCCCTTACGAAGCAACGCATAAACTAGGGTTTAAGCTTCTGTCACTCTAGAAACCCATCATCTACTTATTACTTCCCAATGCCTTCCCCTAGGCCCAAACAATGGTGATGTGTCATATAGTCGACGTTCACATAACACCACTAGAGGAAAGACAACATACATCTCATAAAAATATCGAACGAATACCAAATTCACATGACTACTTATAATGAGACTTCTCCCATGTCCTCAGGAACAAACATAAATACTCACAAATCATATTCATGTTCATAATCAGAGGGGTATTAATGGGCACAAAGGATCTGAACATATAATCTTCCACCGAATAAACCAACTAGCATCAACTACAAGGAGTAATCAACACTACTAGCAACCCACATGTACCAATCTGAGGTTTTGAGACAAAGATCGGATACAAGAGATGAACTAGGTTATGAGAGGAGATGGTGCTAGTGAAGATGTTGATGGAGATTGACCCCCTCCCGATGAGAGGATCGATGGTGATGACGATGGTGATGATTTCCCCCTCCCGGAGGGATGTTTCCCCAGCAAAACAGCTCCGCCAGAGCCCTAGATTGGTTCCGCCAAGGTTCCACCTCGAGACGGCGATGCTTCGTCCCGCAAGCTTCCTTATGATTTTTTCCAGGGCAAAAGACACCTTATACCAGAAGATGGACATCAGGGGGCTTCCAGGTGGCCCACGAGGCAGGGGCGCGCCCAGGGGGTAGGGCCCGCCCTCCACCCTCATGGACAGTGGGTGGCCCCCCTCTAGTGCTTTCTTCGCCCAATATTTTTAATATATTCCAAAACTGACTTTCGTGGAGTTTCAGGACTTTTGGAGTTGTGCAGAATATGTCTCTAATATTTGCACATTTTCCAACCCAGGATTCCAGCTGTCGGCATTCTCCCTCTTCATGTAAACCTTATAAAATAAGAGAGAAAAGGCATAAGTATTGTGACATAATATGTAATAACATCCCATAATGCAATAAATATTGATATAAAAGCATGATGCAAAATGGACGTATCAACCGCCCTCAGATCGCCACCTCAAGCAGTTCTTTTGCCAAATGGGCGCCACCTCTGTGCGGCAGGGACCTCCCCCGGGATGGGCGGCACCCAAGGCCGACCTCACCTTCGACTCAGGGGACCATCCAGCGACCACCGTTAGCTTGGGCACGATCCCGATGCTTTGCACGCCCACCATCCGCAACATGGCGGTGACCAAGACCCTCATCGACGTCGGGGCTGGCCTCAACGTGCTCTCTGTGGAAGCTTTCGGCTTGCTCCATGTACCGCACAACCGACTCCGTCACACCAAGCCCTTCTCTAGAGTTGTCGGTGGTTCCACCAGCCCCCTAGGGCAGATCCGCCTCCCCGTCACCTTCTGCACCCGCGACAACTACTACAACGAGCTCAGTTCATTGCGGCAACTCACCCCGCATACAACCTCATGAAGATGCCGGCGAGCAACGACGTCCTCACCGTAGCTGGAGACACCAAGGAGGCCCTGATGTCCCTCAAGCTCACCTTCAGGGCCATGGCGGCGGCGCGCCCCACAGGTGAAGCAGCACCCGAGGCCCAAGGGGCTGCACCGGCCAAGAAAAAACAATTGTTCTCCCAAGATTGGGCCAAGATGAAGCAGGTGACGGTCGACGAGGACGGGGCCTCAGGAGCCACCTTCACCATAAGCGCCAACCTTGACCCGGACCAGGAAGAGGCACTGGTGAAATTCCTGCGCACGAATAAGGAGGTATTTGCCTGGGAACCCTAGCAGCTGGTAGGTGTCCCGAGGGGAGTAATCGAGCACCACTTGAGGGTATGCCCCAATGTGCGCCCGGTGAAGCAGAAGGCGCGACGATAGTCCATAGAGAAGCAGTCCTTCATCATTCAGGAAACCCGCAAGCTACAGGCGGTGGGTGTCATCCGCGAAGTCCGGTACCCGGAGTGGCTGGCAAACCCCGTCATCGTGCCCAAGAAGGGCGGGAAAGAACGCATGTGTGTCGACTTCACCAACCTCAACAAGGACTGCCTCCAGGACTCGTTCCCGCTTCCGCACATCGATCAGATCGTCGACTCCACCGCCGAGTGCGACCTGTTATGTTTCCTAGATGCCTTCTCAGGTTACCACCAGATTAAGTTGGCAGTGGAGGACATAGAGAAGACGGCGTTCTTAACCCCGTGCGGGGTGTACTGCTACACCTGCATGTCGTTCGGGCTGCGTAATGCTGATAACCCACAAGTATAGGGGATCGCAACAGTTTTTGATAAGTAAGAGTGTCGAACCCCACAAGGAGCTAAAGGCAGAACAAATACTCCCTCAAGTTCTATCGACCACCGATACAACTCTACGCACGCTTGATGTTCGCTTTACCTAGAACAAGTATGAAACTAGAGGTACTTTGTAGGTGTTGTTGGATAGGTTTGCAAGGTAATAAAGATTACGTAAATAAAAAGTAGGGGCTGTTTAGATAAAGACACAACTAAGTTAGGTTTAGTAGAGAGCTTGTTGTTACGAGAAAGTTATTTGTCCCTAGGCAATCGATAACTAGACCGGTAATCATTATTGCAATTTTATATGAGGGAGTGGCATAAGCTAACATACTTTCTCTACTTGGATCATATGCACTTTTGATTGGAACTCTAGCAAGCATCCGCAACTACTAAAGATCATTAAGGTAAAACCCAACCATAGCATTAAAGCATCAAGTCCTCTTTATCCCATACGCAACAACCCCCTTACTCGGGTTTGTGTTTCAGTCACTCACGCAACCCACTATAAGCGAATCATGAACATATTGCAACACCCTACAACGGGGATCCCTCACGCTTGCGCGACACGGAGAACACCATAGGACAGCACCAATAATAAAACATGCAACTCAAACCAATCTTGATGATCAAATAGCCCATAGGACAAAATAGATCTACTCAAACATCATAGGATAGCCATACATCATTGGGAAATAATATATAGCGTTGAGCACCATGTTTAAGTAGAGATTACAGCGGGTAAGAGAGAGGTTACACCGCTGCATAGAGGGGGGAAGAGTTGGTGATGATGGCGGTGAAGTTATTGGTGAAGATTGCAGTGATGATGATGGCCCCTGGTGGCACTCTGGTGCCACCGGAAGCGAGGGGGAGAGAGCCCCCTCCTTCTTCTTCTTCCTTGACCTCCTCCCTAGATGGGAGAAGGGTTTCCCCTCTGGTCCATGGCCTCCATGGCATGGGAGGGGCGAGAGCCCCTCCCAGATTGGATCTATCTCTCTGTCTCTCTCTGTTTCTGCGTTCCCAGATTCTTCCCTTTCACCATTTCTTATATTTCCGGAGATCCGTAACTCCGATTGGGCTGAAATTTTAACATGATATCTATCCATAAATTAACTTTCTTGTGGCGAAAGAAGGGCACCAACCGCCTTACGGGGTGGCCATGAGGGTCAGGGGCGTGATCCCTGCCTCGTGGGCCCCTCGAGCATCGTATCGCGTTGATTTCACTTCCCAAAAATCACATATATTCCAAAAAACATCTCCGTCCGTTTTTATCCCGTTTGGACTCTGTTTGATATGGATTTTCTGCGAAACAAAAAACATGCAACAAACAGGAACTGGCACTAGGCACTGGATCAATATGTTAGTCCCAAAAATAGTATAAAAAGTTACCAAAAGTATATGAAAGTTGTAGAATATTGGCATGGAACAATCAAAAATTATAGATACGACGGAGACATATCAGTATCCCCAAGCTTAATTCCTGCTCGTCCTCGAGTAGGTAAATGATAAAAAAGATAATTTTTGATGTGGAATGCTACCTAGCATAATCTTGATCACATATCTAATCATGGCATGAATATTAAGATACGAGTGATTCAAAGCAATAGTCTATCATTTGACATAAAAACAATAATACTTCAAGCCTAAGCAATCATGTCTTTTCAAAATAACATGGCCAAAGAAAGTTATCCCTACAAAATCATATAGTCTGGCTATGCTCAATCTTCTTCACACAAAATATTCACATCATGCACAACCCCGATGACAAGCCAAGCAATTGTTTCATACTTTTGACGTTCTCAAACCTTTTCAACTTTCACTCAATACATGAGCGTGATCCATGGACATAGCACTATAGGTGGAATAGAATATGATGGTGGAGGTTGTGTAGAATAAGACAAAAAAGGATAAAGTCTCACATCGACGCGGCTAATCAACGGGCGATGGAGATGCCCATCAATTGATGTCAATGTGAGGAGTAGGGATTGCCATGCAATGGATGCACTAGAGCTATAAGTATATGAAAGCTCAAACTAAAACTAAGTGGGTGTGCATCCAACTTGCTTGCTCATGAAGACCTAGGGCATTTGAGGAAGCCCATCGTTGGAATATACAAGCCAAGTTCTATAATGAAAATTCCCACTAGTATATGAATGATAACTCAAGAGACTCTCTATATGAAGAACATGGTGCTACTCTGAAGCACAAGTGTGGTAAAAGGATAGTAACATTGCCCCTTCTCTCTTTTTCTCTCAATTTTTTTGTTTTTTGGGCCTTCTCCTTTTTTGGCCTTTCTCTTTTATTTTTATTTTTTTTCGTCCGGAGTCTCATCGCGACTTGTGGGGGAATCATAGTCTCCATCATCCTTTCCTCACTGGGGCAATGCTCTAATAATGATGATCATCACACTTTTATTTACTTACAACTCAATATTACAACTTGATACAAGGATATGACTCTATATGAATGCCTCCGGCGGAGTACCGGGATGTGTAATGATCTAGCATAGCAATGACATCAAAAAACGGACAAGCCATGAAAACATCATGCTAGCTATCTTACGATCATGCAAAGCAATATGACAGTGAATGCTCAAGTCATGTATATGCTGATGATGGAAGTTGCATGGCAATATATCTCAAAATGGCTACGGAAATGCCATGATAGGTAGGTATGGTGGCTGTTTTGAGGAAGATATAATGAGGTTTATGTGTGGCAGAGTGTATCATATCACAGGGTTTGGATGCACCGGTGAAGTTTGCACCAACTCTCGAGGTGAGAAAGGGCAATGCACGGTACCGAAGAGGCTAGCAATGATGGAAGGGTGAGAGTGCGTATAATCCATGGACTCAACATTAGTCATAAAGAACTCACATACTTATTGCAAAAAATCTATTAGTCATCGAACCAAAGTACTACGCGCATGCTCCTAGGGGATAGATTGGTAGGAAAATACCATCGCTCGTCCCCGACCGTCAGCACGGTATTGCAAGACACGCGTGCCCGCTACCCCATGCCGCAGAAGCTTCTGCTCGCACTCCTCGTGGCCTCGCGCAAGTTACGCCACTACTTTTAGGGCCACCCATCAAGGTTGTCTCAGCTTACCCGCTGGAGGGGGTGCTCCGAAGCCCCAACGCAGCGGGGAGGATCGCTGAGTGGAACATCAAGCTGCAGGCAAAGTAAAATAAAAGCAAATTAAAAGCAAAAGGAAATAACTAAGTATTGGTAGATTAATATGATGAAGATAGACCCGGGGGCCATAGGTTTCACTAGTGGCTTCTCTCGAGAGCACAAGTATTCTACGGTGGGTGAACAAATTACTGCTGAGCAATTGGCAGAATTGAGCATAGTTATGAGAATATCTAGGTATGATCATGTATATAGGAATCACACCAGAGACAAGTAGACCGACTCCTGCCTGCATCTACTACTATTACTCCACTCACCGACCGCTATCCAACATGCATCTAGAGCATTAAGTTAATGAAAATAGAGTAACGCCTTAAGCAAGATGACATTATGTAGAGGGATAAACTCATGCAATATGATGAAAACCCCATCTTGTTATCCTAGATGGCAACAATACAATACGTGCCTTGCTGCCCCTACTATCACTGGGAAAGGACACCGCAAGATTGAACCCAAAGCTAAGCACTTCTCTCATTGCAAGAAGGATCAATCTAGTAGGCCAAACCAAACTGATAATTCAAAGAGACTTGCAAAGATAACCAATCATACATAAAAGAATTCAGAGAAGATTCAAATATTGTTCATAGATAGACTTGATCATAAACCCACAATTCATCGATCTCAACAAACACACAACAAAAAAGAAGATTACATCGAATAGATCTCCATAAGAGAGGGGGAAACATTGTATTGAGATCCAAAAAGAGAGAAGAAGCCATCTAGGTACTAACTATGGACCCGTAGGTCTGAGGTAAACTACTCACACTTCATCGGAGGGGCTATGGTGTTGATGTAGAAGCCCTCCGTGATCGGTGCCCCCTCCGGCGGAGCTCCGGAACAGGCCCCAAGATGGGATCTCGTGGATATAGAAAGTATTGGCGGTGGAATTAGGGTTTTAGCTCTATATCTGATCATCTGGGGGTACGTAGGTATATATAGGAGGAAGGAGTACGTCGATGGAGCAACAGGGGGCCCACGAGGGTGGAGGGCGCACCTGGGGGGGGGGGGGGTAGGCGCGCCCCCTACCTTGTGGCCTCCTCTTTTGTGTCTTGATGTAGGGTCCAAGTCTCCTGGGTCTTGTTCGTTGAGAAAATCACGTTCCCGAAGGTTTCATTCCGTTTGGACTCCATTTGATATTCCTTTTCTTCGAAACCCTGAAATAGGCAAAAAAACATCAATTCTGGGCTGGGCCTCCGGTTAATAGGTTAGTCCCCGAAATAATATAAAAGTGGATAATAAAGCCCAATAGTGTCCAAAACAGTAGATAATATAGCATGGAGCAATCAAAAATTATAGATACGTTGGAGACGTATCAAGCATCCCCAAGCTTAATTCCTGCTCGTCCCCGAGTAGGTAAATGATAAAAAGAAATTTTTTGATGCGGAGTGCTACTTGGCATAATTTTGATGTAATTCTTCTTAATTGTGGCATGAATATTCAGATCCGAAAGATTCAAGACAAAAGTTCATATTGACATAAAAATAATAATAGTTCAAGCATACTAACTAAGCAATTATGTCTTCTCAAAATAACATGGCCAAAGAAAGTTCATCCCTACAAAATCATATAGTTTAGTCATGTTTCATTTTTGTCACACAAGAATGCTCTCATCATGCACAACCTCGATGACAAGCCAAGCAATTGTTTCATACTTTAGTAATCTCAAACCTATAAACTTTCATGCAATATATGATGAGAACATGTCAAAGAGCTAAGTCACGACTCAATCCTCATGGTTTATATATGCCTTTGCCTGTACCTAGTGTTCCTTGGGAGGATATATCTATGGACTTTGTTTTAGGTTTACCTCGAACAAAGAAGGGGAGGGATAGCATATTTGTTGTCGTGGATAGGTTCTCGAAAATGGCACACTTTATACCATGTCATAAAAGCGATGATGCTGTTAATGTTGCTGATTTGTTCTTTCGTGAAATTATTCGCCTACATGGTGTGCCAAATACTACAAGCCCAAAGGTGTTGCATCACCTCCACTTGGGCCCATGAGCCTTGTACGACCTAGGGTTAGTTTTAGGCTGCCTTGGGACGTCCTCCCACCTCCTTGGCCGCCACCCCTTGCTCCTATATAAGTAGATCCATCTAGTAGCTTTTTCCTTGGGATTTGTTTAGTTAAAAGTTAGCCATTGCAACTTCGTGTACTTCGTTTGTGTCCAATGACCAGACCGAGACCGCTTACGGATCCCCACGATTATCAATACCTCATATATATTTGCAATATTCAGATTGCTTTATCATATTCTTGCTTGTTCTTCGATTGCTTCCAGGAATAGAACTTCGTGGTCAGGCTGACCGTGCTTCCGGCATCGTCAGTAACCTCAGGAGATTGGTTTAGCGATTGCTAAGGCGCAACGTCGTGCACGTTTGTAGTCGGATCGTCAAAGTCATCTCCACCAAATCGATAGTTATCATCTCATCGAAAGATCGGGACACCCTTGCCTCTATCAATATATGAGCGCGAGCCATGGACATAGCAGTATGGGTGGAATAGAATATAATGAGGGGGGTTATGTGGAGAAGACAAAAAGGAGAAAGTCTCACATCAACGAGGCTAATCAATGGGCTATGGAGATGCCCATCGATTGATGTTAATGCAAGGAGTAGGGATTGCCATGCAACAGATGCACTAGAGCTATAAATGTATGAAAGCTCAACAAAAGAAACTAAGTGGGTGTGCATCCAACTTGCTTGCTCACGAAGACCTAGGGAACTTGAGGAGGCCAATTGTTGGAATATACAAGCGAAGTTCTATAATGAAAAATTCCCACTAGTATATGAAAATGACAAAACAAGAGACTCTCTACCATGAAGATTACGGTGCTACTTTGAAGCACAAGTGTGGCAAAGGATAGTAACATTGTCCCTTCTCTCTTTTTCTCTCATTTTTTTGGGCCTTCTCTTTTTTATGGCCTTTCTTTTTCTTTTCTTTTTTTATATTCCTCACTTGGGACAATGCTCTAGAAAATGATGATCATCACACTTCTATTTATTTACAACTCAATGATTACAACTCGATAGTAGAACAAAAGATGACTCTATATGAATGCCTCCGGTGGTGTACCGAGATATGCAATGGACCAAGAGTGACATGTATGAAAGAATTATGAACGGTGGCTTTGCCACAAATACTATGTCAACTACATGATCATGCTAAGCAATATGACAATGATGAATGTGTCATGATAAACGGAATGGTGGAAAGTTGCATGGCAATATATCTCGGAATGGCTATGGAAATGCCATAATAGGTAGGTATGGTGGCTATTTTGAGGAAGATATAAGGAGGTTTATGTGTGAAAGAGCATATCATATCACGGGGTTTGGATGCAACGGCAAAGTTTGCGCCAACTCTCAATGTGAGAAAGGGCAATGCACGGTACCGAAGAGGCTAGCAAGGATGGAAGGGTGAGAGTGTGTATAATCCATGGACTTAACATTAGTCATAAAGAACTCACATACTTATTGCAAAAATCTACAAGTCATCAAAAACCTCGGCACTATGCGCATGCTCCTAGGGGGATAGATTGGTAGGAAAAGACCATCGCTTGTCCCTGACCGCCACTCATAAGGAAGACAATCAAATAACACCTCATGTTTCAAATTTGTTACATAACATTTACCATACGTGCATGCTACGTGACTTGCAAACTTCAACACAAGTATTTCTCAATTTCACAACTACTCAACTAGCATGACTTTGATATTATTACCTCCATATCTCAAAACAATCATCAAGCATCCAACTTCTCTTAGTATTCAAAAACACTCATAAGAAAATTTTGCTAATCTTGAATACCTAGCATATTAGGATTTTAAGAAAATTACCATGCTATTTAAGACTCTCAAAATAATCTAAGTGAAGCATTAGAGATCAATAGTTTCTATAAAACAAATCCACCACCGTGCTCTAAAAGATATAAGTGAAGTACTAGAGCAAAACTATATAACTCAAAAGATATAAGCGAAGCACATAGAGTATTCTAACAAATTCCAAATCATGTATGGCTCTCTCAAAAGGTGTGTACAGCAAGGATGATTATGGTAAACTAAAAAGCAAAGACTCAAATCATAAAAGATGCTCCAAGCAAAACACATATCATGTGGTGAATAAAAATATAGCTCCAAGTAAAGTTACCGATAGAAGTAGACGAAAGAGGGGATGCCTTCCAGGGCATCCCCAAGCTTTGGCTTTTAGGTGTCCTTAGATTATCTTGGGGGTGCCATGGGCATACCCAAGCTTAGGCTCTTGCCACTCCTTGTTCCATAATCCATCAAATCTTTACCCAAAACTTGAAAACTTCACAACACAAAACTCAAAGTAGAAAATCTCGTGAGCTCCGTTAGCGAAAGAAAACAAAAGACCACTTCAAGGTACTGTAATTAACTCATTCTTTATTTATATTGGTGTTAAACCTACTATATTCCAACTTCTCTATGGTTTATAAACTATTTTACTAGCCATAGATTCATAAAAATAAGCAAACAACACACGAAAAACAGAATCTGTCAAAAACAGAACAATCTGTAGTAATCTATAGCTAGCGCAAGATCTGGAACCCAAAAATTCTAAAATAAATTTATGGACGTGAGGAATTTATCTATTAATCATCTGCAAAAATAATTAACTAAATAGCACTTTCCAAATAAAAATGACAGCATTTCTCGTGAGCGCTAAAGTTTCCGTTTTTTACAGCAAGTTTAACAAGACTTTCCCCAAGTCTTCCCAACGGTTCTACTTGCCACAAACACTAATTGAACACAAAAAACACAACCAAAACAGAGTCTAGATAAATTATTTATTACTAAACAGGATCAAAAAGCAATGAATAAAAATAAAATTGGGTTGCCTCCCAACAAGCGCTATCGTTTAACGCCCCTAGCTAGGCATAGCAAGCAAGGATAGATCTAGGTATTGCCATCTTTGGTAGGCAATCCATAAGTGGCTCTCATAATAGATTCATAAGGTAATTTAATTTTCTTTCTAGGAAAGTGTTCCATGCCTTTCCTTAATGGAAATTGGAATCTAATATTTCCTTCCTTCATATCAATAATTGCACCAATCATTCTAAGGAAAGGTCTACCAAGAATAATAGGACATGAAGGATTGCAATCTATGTCAAGAACAATAAAATCTGCGGGCACATAATTCCTATTTGTAACAATAAGAACATCATTAATTCTTCCCATAGGTTTCTTAATAGTGGAATCCTCAAGGTGCAAGTTTAGGGAGCAATCATCAAAATCACGGAAACCTAACAAATCACACAAAGTCTTTGGAATCGTGGAAACACTAGCACCCAAATCACATAAAGCATAGCATTCATGATCTTTAATTTTATTTTTAATAGTTGGTTCCCACTCATCATAAAGTTTTTAGGGATAGAAACTTCCAATTCAAGTTTTTCTTCATAAGATTGCATCAAGGCATCAATGATATGTTTAGTGAACGCTTTATTTTGACTATAAGCGTGAGGAGAATTTAGCACGGATTGCAACAAGGAAATACAATCAATCAAAGAGCAATTTTCATAATTAAATTCCTTGAAATCCAAAATAGTGGGTTTAGCAACATCTAGGGTTTTAATTTCTTCAATCCCATTTTTATCAATTTTAGCACCAAGATCTAAAATCTCCGAATTCTTGGAACGCCTTCTAGGTAAAGGTGGATCATATTCAGTCCCATCATTATCAAGATTCATATTGCAAAACAAAGATTTAATAGGGGACACATCAATAACTTTTAGATCTTCATCTTTATTTTCATAGCAATCCGGTTTAGCGGCCATCCTATTAACTAAGGTAGCCTGCCTATCCGAAATTTCAGCAGTCAATTTCTCAAGATGAGCAATTTGGGATCTTAAACCATCAAATTCTTTAGACATATCATCAAGCTCTTTATTCATAAAACTCATAATACTTTTCTGTTCCTTAAGCTCGTTTCTGAAGAAACTATTATGTTCAAATTGCAAAACCATAAAACTCCTGACATTGCTTTCGATCTCTTCTAACCTTTTAAGGTGAAGGTCACCAAATTTAGGTAGAGCCATCGCGACAAGCAAGCAAACTAACACACAAGCAAACAAAAAGAAAGCGAGCAAAAAGAGGCAAACAGGAAAGAGAGGAAGGATAGAGAGAGAGAGCGAATAAAACGGCAAGGGTGAAGTGGGGGAGAGGAAAATGAGAGGCAAATGGCAAATAATGTAATGTGGGAGATAAGGGTATGTGATGGGTACTTGGTATATTGACTTTTGCGTAGACCTCCCCAGCAACGGCGCCAGAAATGGCTCGTTGTCGGGAGTCAAATCTTGACTTGCGCGAACCTCCCTGGCAACGGCGCCAGAAATCCTTCTTGCTACCTCTTGAGCACTGCGTTGGTTTTCCTCGAAGAGGAAGGGATGATGCAGCAAAGTAGCGTAAGTATTTCCCTCAGTTTTTTAGAACCAAGGTATCAATCCAGTAGGAGGCTACGTGCGAGTCCCTCGTACCTGCACAAAACAAATAAATCCTCGCAACCAACGCGATAAGGGGTTGTCAATCCCTACATGGCCACTTACGAGAGTGAGATCTGATAGATATGATAAGATAATATTTTTGGTATTTTTATGATAAAGATGCAAAGTAAAATAAAAGCAAAGTAAAAGCAAAAGGAAATAACTAAGTATTGGTAGATTAATATGATGGAGATAGACCCGGGGGCCATAGGTTTCACTAGTGGCTTCTCTCGAGAGCACAAGTATTCTACGGTGGGTGAACAAATTACTGCTGAGCAATTGACAGAATTGAGCATAGTTATGAGAATATCTAGGTATGATCATGTATATAGGCATCACGTCCGAGACAAGTAGACCGACTCCTGCCTGCATCTACTACTATTACTCCACTCATCGACCGCTATCCAACATGCATCTAGAGTATTAAGTTAATGAAAACAGAGTAACGCCTTAAGCAAGATGAGATGATGTAGAGGGATAAACTCATGCAATATGATGAAAACCCCATCTTGTTATCCTCGATGGCAACAATACAATACGTGCCTTGCTGCCCCTATTGTCACTGGGAAAGGATACCGCAAGATTGAACCCAAAGCTAAGCACTTCTCCCATTGCAAGAAAGATCAATCTAGTAGGCCAAACCAAGCTAATAATTTGAAGAGACTTGCAAAGATAACCAATCATACATAAAAGAATTCAGAGAAGATTCAAATATTGTTCATAAATAGACTTGATCATAAGCCCACAATTCATCGGTCTCAACAAACACACCGCAGAAAAGAAGATTACATCAAATAGATCTCCACAAGAGAGGGGGAGAACATCGTATTGAGATCCAAAAAGAGAGAAGAAGCCATCTAGCTGCTAACTATGGACCCGTAGGTCTGAGGTAAACTACTCACACTTCATCGGAGGGGCTATGGTGTTGATGTAGAAGCCCTCCGTGATCGATTCCCCCTCCGGCGGAGCTCCGGGATAGGCCCCAAGATGGGATCTCGTGGATACAGAAAGTTGCGGCGGTGGAATTAGGGTTTTGGCTCCGTATCTGATCGATTGGGGGTACGTAGGTATATATAGGAGGAAGGAGTACGTCGGTGGAGCAACAGGGGCCCCCGAGGGTGGAGGGCGCGCCTGGGGGGGGCAGGGGTAGGCGCGCCCCCTACCTCATGGCCTCCTCTTTTGTGTCTTGACGTAGGGTCCAAGTCTCCTAGGTCTTGTTCGTTGAGAAAATCATGTTCCCGAAGGTTTCATTCCGTTTGGACTCCGTTTGATATTCCTTTTCTTCGAAACCCTGAAATAGGCAAAAAAACAACAATTCTGGGCTGGGCCTCCGGTTAATAGGTTAGTCCCAAAAATAATATAAAAGTGGATAATAAAGCCCAATAATGTCCAAAACAGTAGATAATATAGCATGGAGCAATCAAAAATTATAGATACATTGGAGATGTATCACACCTTGGTTCCTACTGGATTGATACCTTGGTTCTCAAAAACTGAGGGAAATACTTACGCTACTTTGCTGCATCATCCCTTCCTCTTCGGGGAAAACCAATGCAGTGCTTAAGAGGTAGCAAGAAGGATTTCTGGCGCCGTTTCCGGGGAGGTCTACACAAAAGTCAATATACCAATTACCCATCACATACCCCTATCTCCTGCATTACATTATTTGCCATTTACCTCTCGTTTTCCTCTCCCCCACTCCACCCTTGCCGTTTTATTCGCCCTCTCTCTCTATCCTCCCTCTCTTTCCCGTTTTCCTCTTTTTGCCCGCTTGCTTTTTGTTTTCTTGTGTGTTAGTTTGCTTGCTTGTCATGATGGCTCAAGATAACACTAAATTGTGTGACTTCACCAATACCAACAACAATGATTTTATTAGGACTCCGATTGCTCCTCTTACCGATGCTGAATCTTGTGAAATTAATACTGCCTTGCTAAATTGAAGCTACCCATCTAAATAGCTTCGTTGATTTGTGTGATATGCAAAAGAAGACAGATCCGTTTTCCGACCTTCCTAGTGAAGATGCCGCTACCCATCTAAATAGCTTCGTTGATTTGTGTGATATGCAAAAGAAGAAAGATGTGGATAATGATATTGTTAAATTAAAGCTATTTCCTTTTTCGCTTAGAGATCGCGCTAAAGCTTGGTTTTCATCTTTGCCTAAAAATAGTATTGATTCATGTAATAAGTCCAAAGATGCTTTTTATCTCTAAGTATTTTCCTCCCGCTAAGATCATCTCTCTTAGAAACGATATTATGAATTTTAAGCAACTTGATCATGAACATGTTGCACAAACTTGGGAGAGAATGAAATTAATGATACGTAATTGCCCTACTCATGGTTTGAATTTGTGGATGATTATACAATTTTTTTATGCCGGATTGAATTTCGCTTCTAGAAATCTTTTAGATTCGGCCGCGGGAGGCACTTTTATGGAAATCATTTTAGGAGAAGCTACTAAACTCCTAGATAATACTATGGTTAATTATTCTCAATGGCATACTGAAAGATCTACTAATAAAAAGGTGCATGTGATAGAGGAAATTAATGTCTTGAGTGGAAAGATGGATGAACTTATGAAATTATTTGCTAGTAAGAGTGTTTGTTCTTATCCTAATGATATTCCCTTGTCTACTTTGATTGAGAATAATAATGAATCTATGGATGTGAATTTTGTTGGTAGGAACAATTTTGGTAACAACGCGTATAGAGGAAATTTTAATCCTAGACCTTATCCTAGTAATCCCTCTAATAATTATGGTAATTCCTACAACAATTATTATGGAAATTATAATAAGATGCCCTATGATTTTGATTCTAATATTAAAGAACTTATTACTTCACAAAAGAGTTTGAACGCCATGATTGAAGAAAAATTGCTTAAGATTGATGAGTTGGCTAGGAACGTTGATAGAATTGCTCTTGATGTTGATTCTTTGAAACTTAGATCTATTCCACCTAAGCATGATATCAATGAGTCTCTCAAAGCCATGATCATTTCCATTGATGAGTGCAAAGAAAGAACCGCTGGGATGCGTGCTAAGAAAGATGCCTTTATAAGAGCGTGTTCTTCTAGTTCCTATGAAAATAAAGATGAAGATCTAAAAGTTATTGATGTGTCCCCTATTAAATCTTTGTTTTGCAATATGAATCTTGATAATGATGGGACTGAATATGATCCACCTTTACCTAGAAGGCGTTCCAAGAATTCAGAGTTTTTAGATCTTGATGCTAAAATTGATTAAAGTGGGATTGAAGAAATTAAAACCCTAGATGTTGCTAAACCCACTATTTTGGATTTCAAGGAATTTAATTATGAAAATTGCTCTTTTATTGATTGTATTTCCTTGTTGCAATCGGTGCTAAATTCTCCTCACGCTTATAGTCAAAATAAAGCGTTTACTAAACATATCATTGATGCCTTGATGCAATCTTATGAAGAAAAACTTGAACTGGAAGTTTCTATCCCTAGAAAACTTTATGATGAGTGGGAACCAACTATTAAAATTAAAATTAAAAATCATGAATGCTATGCTTTATGTGATTTGGGTGCTAGTGTTTCCACGATTCCAAAGACTTTGTGTGATTTGTTAGGTTTCCCTGATTTTGATGATTGCTCTCTAAACTTGCACCTTGCGGATTCCACTATTAAGAAACCTATGGGAAGAATTAATGATGTTCTTACTGTTGCAAATAGGAATTATGTGCCCGTAGATTTTATTGTTCTTGACATAGATTGCAATCCTTCATGTCCTATTATTCTTGGTAGACCTTTCCTTAGAACGATTGATGCAATTATTGATATGAAGGAAGGAAATATTAGATTCCAATTTCCATTAAGGAAAGGCATGGAACACTTTCCTAGAAAGAAAATTAAATTACCTTATGAATCTATTATGAGAGCCACTTATGGATTGCCTACCAAAGATGGCAATACCTAGATCTATCCTTGCTTGTTATACCTAGCTAGGGGCGTTAAACGGTAGCGCTTGTTGGGAGGCAACCCAATTTTATTTTTATTCCTTGCTTTTTGCTCATGTTTAGTAATAAATAATTTATCTAGCCTATGTTTTTGGTTTTGTTTTTGTGTTTAATTAGTGTTTGTGCCAAGTAGAACCGTTGGGAAGACTTGGGGAAAGTCTTGTTAAACTTGCTGTAAAAAACAGAAACTTTAGAGCTCACGAGAACTGCTGCCATTTTTATTTGGAAAGTGATATTTAGTTAATTATTTTTGCAGATGATTAATCGATAAATTCCTCACGTCCATAAATTTATTTCAGAATTTTTGGGGTTCCAGATCTTGCGCTAGCTACAGATTACTACAGACTGTTCTGTTTTTCGTGTGTTGTTTGCTTATTTTGATGAATATATGGCTAGTAAAATAGTTTATAAACCATAGAGAAGTTGGAATACAGTAGGTTTAACACCAATATAAATAAAGAATGATTTCATTGCAGTACCTTGAAGTGGTGTTTTGTTTTCTTTCGCTAACGGAGCTCACGAGATTTTCTACTTTGAGTTTGTGTTGTGAAGTTTTCAAGTTTTGGGTAAAGATTTGATGGATTATAGAACAAGGAGTAGCAAGAGCCTAAGCTTGGGGATGCCCATGGCACCCCCAAGATAATCTAAGGACACCTAAAAGTCAAAGCTTGGGGATGCCCCGGAAGGCATCCCCTCTTTCGTCTACTTCTATCGGTAACTTTACTTGGAGCTATATTTTTATTCACCACATGATATGTGTTTTTCTTGGAGCGTCTTGTATGATTTGAGTCTTTGCTTTTTAGTTTAATACAATCATCCTTGCTGTACACACCTTTTTAGAGAGCCATACATGATTTAGAATTTGTTAGAATACTCTATGTGCTTCGCTTATATCTTTTGAGTTATATAGTTTTGCTCTAGTACTTCACTTATATCTTTTAGAGCACGGTGGTGGATTTGTTTAATAGAAATTATTGATCTCTCATGCTTCACTTAGATTATTTTTAGAGTCTTAAATAGCATGGTAATTTGCTTAAAATCCTAATATTCTAGGTATTCAAGATTAGTAAAATTTTATTATGAGTGTTTTGAATACTAAGAGAAGTTTGATGCTTGATGATTGTTTTGAGATATGGAGGTAATAATATCAAAGTCGTGCTAGTTGAGTAGTTGTGAATTTGAGAAATGCTTTGTTGAAGTTTGCAAGTCCCGTAGCATGCACGTATGGTAAACGTTATGTAACAAATTTGAAACATGAGGTGTTATTTGATTGTCTTCCTTATGAGTGGCGGTCGGGGATGAGCGATGGTCTTTTCCTACCAATCTATCCCCCTAGGAGCATGCGCGTAGTGCCGAGGTTTTTGATGACTTGTAGATTTTTGCAATAAGTATGTGAGTTCTTTATGACTAATGTTGAGTCCATGGATTATACGCACTCTCACCCTTCCATCCTTGCTAGCCTGTTCGGTACCGTGCATTGCCCTTTCTCACATTGAGAGTTGGTGCAAACTTCGCCGGTGCATCCAAACCCCGTGATATGATACGCTCTTTCACACATAAACCTCCTTATATCTTCCTCAAAACAGCCACCATACCTACCTACTACGACATTTCCATAGCCATTCCGAGATATATTGCCATGCAACTTTCCACCATTCCATTTATCATGACACATTCATCATTGTCATATTGCTTAGCATGATCATGTAGTTGACATAGTATTTGTGGCAAAGCCACCATTCATAATTATTTCATACATGTCACTCTTGGTTCATTGCATATCCCGGTACACCGCCGGAGGCATTCATATAGAGTCATCTTTTGTTCTAGCATCGAGTTATAATCATTGAGTTGTAAATAAATAGAAGTGTGATGATCATCATTTTCTAGAGCATTGTCCCAAGTGAGGAATTATATAAAAAAGAGAAAGGCCATATAAAAAAAGGGGAAAGGCCAAATAAAAAATGAGAGAAAAAGAGAGAAGGGACAATGTTACTATCCTTTCCCACACTTGTGCTTAAAAGTAGCACCGTACTCTTCATGATAGAGAGTCTCTTGTTTTGTCACTTTCATATACTAGTGGGAATTTTTCATTATGGAACTTGGCTTGTATATTCCAACAATGGGCCTCCTCAAGTGCCCTAGGTCTTCGTGAGCAAGCAAGTTGGATGCACACCCACTTAGTTTCTTTTGTTGAGCTTTCGTACATTTATAGCTCTAGTGCATCCGTTCATGGCAATCCCTACTCCTTACATTAACATCAATCGGTGGGCATCTCCATAGCCCATTGATTAGCCTCATTGATGTGAGACTTTGTCCTTTTTTGTCTTCTCCACATAACCCCTCATTATCTTCTATTCCATCCATAGTGCTATGTCCATGGCTCGCACTCATATATTGCGTGAAAGTTTATAGGTTTGAGATTACTAAAGTATGAAACAATTGCTTGGCTTGTCATCAGGGTTGTGCATGATGAGAGCATTCTTGTGTGACGAAAATGGAGCATGACTAAATTATATGATTTTGTAGGGACAAACTTTCTTTGGCCATGTTATTTTGAGAAGACATAATTGCTTAGTTAGTACGCTTGAAGTATTATTATTTTTATGTTAACATGAACTTTGTTGGGGAACGTAGCAGAAATTCCAAATTTTCCTACGTGTCACCAAGATCTATCTATGGAGAAACCAGCAACGAGGGGAAGGAGAGTGCATCTACATACCCTTGTAGATTGCTAAGAGGAAGCGTTCAAGAGAACGGGGTTGAAGGAGTCGTACTCGTCGTGATCCAAATCACCGGAGATCCTAGTGCCGTACGGACGGCACCTCCGCGTTCAACACACGTACAGCCCGGTGACGTCTCCCATGCCTTGATCCAGCAAGGAGAGAGGGAGAGGTTGAGGAAGACTCCATCCAGCAGCAGCACAATGGCGTGGTGGTGGTGGAGGAGCGTGGTACTCCAGCAGGGCTTCGCCAAGCACCGCAAGAGACGAGGAGGGGGAGGGGTAGGGCTGCGCCAAGAAGGAGAGGAACTCATGTGTCTTGGGCAGCCGAAACCTCAAGTATATATAGGGGGAGGGGAGGGGCTGCGCCCCCACCTAGGGTTCCCTCCCTAGGGGTGGCGGCAGCCCCCAGATCCCATCTGGGTGGCGGCCAGGTGGAGGGGGAGAGGGAGGCGCACCAGGCATGGGCCCTAAGGCCCATCTGCCCTTAGGGTTTGCCTCCCTCCTCCCCTTAGGCGCCTTGGGCCCTTGTGGGGGGGGCGCACCAGCCCACCTGGGGCTGGTCCCCTCCCACACTTGGCCCATGAAGCCCTCCGGGGCTTGTGGCCCCACTTGGTGGACCCCCGGGACCCTCCCGGTGGTCCCGGTACGTTACCGATAAACCCCGAAACTTTTCCGGCGACCAAAACAGGACTTCCCATATATAAATCTTTACCTCCGGACCATTCCGAAACTCCTCGTGATGTCCGGGATCTCATCCGGGACTCCGAACAACATTCGGTAACCACGTATATCTATTCCTTATAACCCTAGCGTCATCGAACCTTAAGTGTGTAGACCCTACGGGTTCGGGAAACATGCAGACATGACCGAGACACCTCTCCGGTCAATAACCAACAGCGGGATCTGGATACCCATGTTGGCTCCCACATGTTCCACGATGATCTCATTGGATGAACCACGATGTCAAGGACTTAATCACTCCCGTATACAATTCCCTTTGTCTAGCGGTACGATACTTGCTCGAGATTCGATCGTCGGTATCCCGATACCTTGTTCAATCTCGTTACCGGCAAGTCTCTTTACTCGTTCCGTAACACATCATCCCGTGATCAACTCCTTGATCACATTGTGCACATTATGATGATGTCCTACCGAGTGGGCCCAGAGATACCTCTCCGTCACACGGAGTGACAAATCCCAGTCTCGATTCGTGCCAACCCAACAGACACTTTTGGAGATACCTGTAGTGTACCTTTATAGCCACCCAGTTACGTTGTGACGTTTGGCACACCCAAAGCACTCCTACAGTATCCGGGAGTTGCACAATCTCATGGTCTAAGGAAATGATACTTGACATTAGAAAAGCTTTAGCAAACGAACTACACGATCTTGTGCTAGGCTTAGGATTGGGTCTTGTCCATCACATCATTCTCCTAATGATGTGATCCCATTATCAACGACATCCAATGTCCATGGTCAGGAAACCTTAACCATCTATTGATCAACGAGCCAGTCAACTAGAGGCTTACTAGGGACATGGTGTTGTCTATGTATCCACACATGTATCTGAGTTTCCTATCAATACAATTCTAGCATGGATAATAAACGATTATCATGAACAAGGAAATATAATAATAACCAATTTATTATTGCTTCTAGGGCATATTTCCAACAGTCTCCCACTTGCACTAGAGTCAATAATCCAGTTCACATCGATATGTGATTAACACTCAAGGTCACATCCCCATGTGACTAACACCCAAGAGTTCTGGGTTTGATCATGTTATGCTTGTGAGAGAGGTTTCAGTCAACGGGTCTGCAACATTCAGATCCGTATGTACTTCGCAAATTTCTATGTCATCTTGTAGATGCAACTACTATGCTACATTTGGAGCCATTTCAAATAACTGTTCTACTTGGAGCTATTCTAAATTGTTGCTCCATTATACGTATCCGGTATCTCTACTCAGAGCTATCCGGATAGGTGTTAAGCTTGCATTGACGTAACTCTTTACGTCGAACTCTTTATCACCTCCATAACCGAGAAACATATCCTTATTCCTCTAAGGATAATTTAGACCGCTATCTGGTGATCTACTCCTAGATTACCTTTGTACCCTCTTGCCAGATATGTGGCAAGGCACACATCAGGTGCGGTACTCAGCATGGCATACCGTATAGAGCCTATGACAAAAGCATAGGGGACGACCTTCTTCCTTCCTCTTTCTTCTGCCGTGGTCGAGCTTTAAGTCTTAACTTCATACCTTACAACTCAGGCAGGAACTCCTTCTTTGACTGATCCATCTTGAACACCTTCAAGATCATGTCAAGGTATGTGCTCATTTGAAAGTACCATTAAGCGTTTTGATCTATCCTTATAGATCTTGATGCTCAATGTTCAAGTAGCTTAATCCAGGCTTTCCATTGAAAAACACTTTTCAAATAACCCTATATGCTTTCCAAAAATTCTACGTCATTTCTGATCAACAATATGTCAACAACATATACTCATCAGAAATTCTATAGTGCTCCCACTCACTTCTTTGGAAATACAAGTTTCTCATAAACTTTGTATACACCCAAAAACTTTGATCATCTCATCAAAGCATACATTCCAACTCCGAGATGTTTACTCCAGTCCTTAGAAGGATTGCTGGAGCTTTGCATACTTGTTAGCATCTTTCAGGATTGACAAAACCTTCCAGTTGTATCACATACAACCTTTCCTCAAGAAAATCGTCGAGGAAACAATGTTTTGACATCCTATCTGCAAGATTTCATAAATAATGCAGTAATCGCTAATATAATTTCAACAGACTCTTAGCATCGCTACGATGAGAAAGTCTCATCGTAGTCAACTCCTTGAACTTGTCAGAAAACATCTTAACGACAAGTTGAGCTTTCTTAATGGTGATACTTACCATCATTGTCCGTCTTCCTTTTAAAATCCATATGTACCTAACAGCCTTACGACCATCAAGTAGTTCTTCCAAAGTCTACACTTTGTTTTCATATATGGATCCTCTCTCGGATTATATGGCCTCGAGCCATTTTGGAATCCAGGCCCACCATCGCTTCTTCATAGCTCGTAGGTTCATTGTTGTCTAGCAACATGACTTCCAAGACATGATTACGTACCATTCTGAAGTAGTACGCATCCTTGTCATCCCACGAGGTTTGGTAGTGACTTGATCTGAAGTTTCATGATCACTATCATAAGCTTCCACTTCAATTGGTGTAGGTGTCGCAGGAACAACTCCCTGTGCCCTGCCACACACTAGTTGAAGAGACGGTTCAATAACCTCATCAAGTCTCCACCATCCTCCCACTCAATTCTTTCGAGAGAAACTTTTTCCTCGAGAAAGGACCCGATTCTAGAAACAATCCCTTATTGCTTTCGGATCTGAGACAGGAGGTATACCCAACTGTTTTGGGTGTCCTATGAAGATGCATTTATCCGCTTTGGGTTCGAGCTTATCAGCCTGAAACTTTTCACATAAGCGTCGCAGCCGCAAACTTTTAAGAAATGACAGCTTAGGTTTCTCTAAACCATAGTTCATACGGTGTCATCTCATCGGAATTACGTGGTGCCCTATTTAAAGTGAATGTGGTTGTCTCTAATGCCTAACCCATAAACTATCGTGGTAATTCGATAAGAGACATCATGGTATGCATCATCTCCAATAGGGTGCAGTTATGATGTTCGGACACACCATCACACTATGGTGTTCCAGGCTGTATTAGTTGTGAAACAATTTCCACAATGTCTTAATTCTGTGCCAAACTCGTAATTCAGATATTCATCTCTATGATCATATCATAGATTTTTTATCCTCTTGTCACGACGATCTTTCAACTTCACCCTGAAATTACTTGAACCTTTCAATAATTCAGACTCATGATTCATCAAGTAAATATACTCAACATCTACTCAAATCATCTGTGAAGTAAGAACATAATGATATCCACTACACGCCTCAACACTCATTGGACTGCACACATCAAAATGTATTACTTCCAACAAGTTGCTTTCTAGTTCCATTTTACTGAAAACGAGGCTTTCAGTCATCTTGCCCATGTGGTATGATTTGCATGTCTCAAGTGATTCAAAATCAAGTGAGTCCAAATGGTCCATTTGCATGGAGTTTCTTCATGCATATACATCAATAGACATGGTTCGCATGTCTCAAACTTTTCAAAAACAAGTGAGCCCAAAGACCCATCAACATGGAGCTTCTTCATGCGTTTTATACCGATATGACTTACGTGGCAGTGCCATAAGTAGGTGGTACTATCATTACTATCTTATATCTTTTGGCATGAACATGTGTATCACTACGATCGAGATTCAATAAACCATTCATTTTAGGTGCAAGACCATTGAAGGTATTATTCAAATAAACAGAGTAACCATTATTCTCCTTAAATGAATAACTGTATTGCGATAGACATAATCCAATCATGTCTATGCTCAACGCAAACACCAATCTCGATGGTAGAGGGAGCGTGTGATGCTTGATCACATCAAGCTTGGAAAAACTTCCAACACATATCGCCAGCTCACCTTTAGCTAGTCTCCGTTTACTCCGCAACCTTTTATTTCGAGTTTATTAACACTTAGCAACCGAACCGGTATCTAATACCATGGTGCTACTAGGAGTACTAGTAAAGTACACAATGTATATCCAATATACTTCTATCGACCTTGCCAGCCTTCTCATCTACCAAGTATCTAGGGTAATTCTGCTCCAGTGGCTGTTCCCCTTATTACAGAAGCACTTAGTCTTGGGTTTGGGTTCAACCTTGGGTTTGTTCACTAGAGCAGCAGCTGAATTGCCGTTTCATGAAGTATCCCTTCTTGCCCTTGCCCTTCTTGAAACTAGTGGTTTCACCAACCATCAACAATTGATGCTCCTTCTTGATTTCTACTTTTGTGGTGTCAAACATCGCGAATATCTCAAGGATCATCATATATGTCCCTGATATATTATAGTTCATCACGAAGCTCTAGCAGCTTGGTGGTAATGACTTCGGAGAAACATCACTATCTCATCTGGAGGATCAACTCCCACTCGATTCAAATGATTGTTGTACTCAGACAATCTGAGCACAAGCTCAACAATTGAGCTTTTCTCCCTTAGTTTGCAGGCTAAGAAAATCGTCGGAGGTCTTATACCTCTTGACATGGGCACGAGCCTGAAATCCCAATTTCAGCCCTCGAAACATCTCATATGTTTCGCGACGTTTCAAAACGTCTTCGGTGCCTCAACTCTAAACCGTTTAACTGAACTATCACGTAGTTATCAAAACGTGTATGTCAGATGTTCGCAACATCCACAGACGACATTTGAGGTTCAGCACACTGAGCGGTGCATTAAGGACATAAGCCTTCTATGAAGCAATGAGGAAAATCCTCAGTTTACGGACCTAGTCCGCATAATTGCTACTATCAACTTTCAACTAAATTTTCTCTAGGAACATATCTAAACAGTAGAACTGAAGCGCGAGCTACGACATAATTTGCGAAGACCTTTTGACTATGTTCAGGATAATTAAGTTCATCTTATGAAGTCCCACTCAGATAGACATCCCTCTAGTCATCTAAGTGATTACATGATCCGAGTCAACTAGGCCGTGTCCGATCATCACGTGAGACGGACTAGTCAACATCGGTGAACATCTTCATGTTGATCATATCTACCATACGACTCATGCTCGACCTTTCGGTCTCTTGTGTTCCGAGGCCATGTCTGTACATGCTAGGCTCGTCAATTCAACCTAAGTGTTTTGCATGTGTTCCGAGGCCATGTCTGTACATGCTAGGCTCGTCAACACCCGTTGTATTCGAACGTAAGAATCTATCACACCCGATCATCATGTGGTGCTTCGAAACGACGAACTTTCGCAACGGTGCACAGTTAGGGGGAACACTTTCTTGAAATTTTAATGAGGGATCATCTTATTTACTACCGTCGTTCTAAGCAAATAAGATGTATAAACATGATAAACATCACATGCAATCAAATAGTGACATGATATGGCCAATATCATATTGATCCTTTTGATCTCCATCTTCGGGGCTCCATGATCATCATCGTCACCGGCATGACACCATGATCTCCATCATCATGATCTCCATCATCGTGTCTTCATGAAGTTGTCTCGCCAACTATTACTTCTACTACTACAGCTAATGGTTAGCAATAAAGTAAAGTAATTACATGACGTTTATGTTGACATGCAGGTCATAAATAAATTAAGACAACTCCTATGGCTCCTACCGGTTGTCATACTCATCGACATGCAAGTCGTGATTCCTATTACAAGAACATGATCATCTCATACATCACATATATCATTCATCACATCCTTTGGCCATATCACATCACATAGCATACCCTGCAAAAACAAGTTAGACGTCCTCTAATTGTTGTTTGCATGTTTTACGTGGCTGCTATGGGTTTCTAGCAAGAACGTTTCTTACCTACGCCAAAACCACAACGTGAATTGCCAATTTCTATTTACCCTTCATAAGGACCCTGTTCATCGAATCCGATCCGACTAAAGTGGGAGAGACAGACACCCGCCAGCCACCTTATGCAACTAGTGCATGTCAGTCGGTGGAACCGGTCTCACGTAAGCGTACGTGTAAGGTTGGTCCGGGCCGCTTCATCCCACGATGCCGCCGAATCAAGATAAGACTAGTAACGGCAAGATAATTGACAATATCGACGCCCACAACTACTTTGTGTTCTACTCGTGCATAGTAACTACGCATAGACCTAGCTCATGATGCCACTGTTGGGGAACGTAGCAGAAATTCAAAATTTTCCTACGTGTCACCAAGATCTATCTATGGAGAAACCAGCAACGAGGGGAAGGAGAGTGCATCTACATACCCTTGTAGATCGCTAAGCGGAAGCGTTCAAGAGAACGGGGTTGAAGGAGTCGTACTCGTCGTGATCCAAATCACCGGAGATCCTAGTGCCAAACGGACGGCACCTCCGCGTTCAACACACGTACAGCCCGGTGACGTCTCCCATGCCTTGATCCAGCAAGGAGATAGGGAGAGGTTGAGGAAGACTCCATCCAGCAGCAGCACAACAGCGTGGTGGTGGTGGAGGAGCGTGGTACTCCAGCAGGGTTTCGCCAAGCACCGCAAGAGACGAGGAGGGAGAGGGGTAGGGCTGCGCCAAGAAGGAGAGGAACTCATGTGTCTTGGGCAGCCCAAACCTCAAGTATATATAGGGGGAGGGGAGGGTCTGCACCCCCACCTAGGGTTCCCTCCCTAGGGGTGGCGGCAGCCCCCAGATCCCATCTGGGTGGCGGCCAGGTGGAGGGGGAGAGGGAGGCGCACCAGGCATGGGCCCTAAGGCCCATCTGCCCTTAGGGTTTGCCCCCCTCCTCCCCTTAGGCGCCTTGGGCCCTTGTGGGGGGCGCACCAGCCCACCTAGGGCTGGTCCCCTCCCACTTGGCCCATGCAGCCCTCCGGGGCTTGTGGCCCCACTTGGTGGACCCCCGGGACCCTCCCGGTGGTCCCGGTACGTTACCGATAAACCCCGAAACTTTTCCGGCGACCAAAACAGGACTTCCCATATATAAATCTTTACCTCCGGACCATTCCGAAACTCCTCGTGACGTCCGGGATCTCATCCGGGACTCCGAACAACATTCGGTGACCACGTATATCTATTCCCTATAACCCTAGCGTCATCGAACCTTAAGTGTGTAGGCCCTACGGGTTCGGGAAACATGCAGACATGACCGAGACACCTCTCCGGTCAATAACCAACAGCGGGATCTGGATACCCATGTTGGCTCCCACATGTTCCACGATGATCTCATCGGATGAACCACGATGTCAAGGACTTAATCACTCCCGTATACAATTCCCTTTATCTAGCGGTACGATACTTGCCCGAGATTCGATCGTCGGTATCCCGATACCTTGTTCAATCTCGTTACCGGCAAGTCTCTTTACTCGTTCCGTAACACATCATCCCGTGATCAACTCCTTGATCACATTGTGCACATTATGATGATGTCCTACCGAGTGGGCCCAGAGATACCTCTCTGTCACACGGAGTGACAAATCCCAGTCTCGATTCATGCCAACCCAACAGACACTTTCGGAGATACCTGTAGTGTACCTTTATAGCCACCCAGTTACGTTGTGACGTTTGGCACACCCAAAGCACTCCTACGGTATCCGGGAGTTGCACAATCTCATGGTCTAAGGAAATGATACTTGACATTAGAAAAGCTTTAGCAAACATACTACACGATATTGTGCTAGGCTTAGGATTGGGTCTTGTCCATCACATCATTCTCCTAATGATGTGATCCCGTTATCAACAACATCCAATGTCCATGGTCAGGAAACCTTAACCATCTATTGATCAACGAGCCAGTCAACTAGAGGCTTACTAGGGACATGGTGTTGTCTATGTATCCACACATGTATCTGAGTTTCCTATCAATACAATTCTAGCATGGATAATAAACGATTATCATGAACAAGGAAATATAATAATAACCAATTTATTCTTGCTTCTAGGGCATATTTCCAACAAACTTTTGTCTTGAATTTTTCGGATCTGAATATTCATACCACAATTAAGAAGAATTACATTAAAATTATGCCAAGTAGCACTCCGGATCAAAAATTCTGTTTTTACCATTTACCTACTCGAGGACGAGCAGGAATTAAGCTTGGGGATGCTTGATACGTCTCCAACGTATCTATAATTTTTGATTGCTCCATGCTATATTATCTACTGTTTTGGACATTATTGGGCTTTATTATCCACTTTTATATTATTTTTGGGACTAACCTATTAACCGGAGGCCCAGCCCAGAATTGTTGTTTTTTGCCTATTTCAGGGTTTCGAAGAAAAGGAATATCAAACGGAGTCCAAACGGAATGAAACCTTCGGGAACATGATTTTCTCACCGAACATGATCCCGGGGACTTGGACCCTACGTCAAGAAACAAAAGAGGAGGCCACAAGGAAGGGGGCGCACCTACCCCCCAGGCGCTCCCTCCACCCTCGTGGGCCCCCTGTTGCTCCACCGACGTACTCCTTCCTCCTATATATACCTACGTACCCCCAAACGATCAGATACGGAGCCAAAACACTAATTCCACCGCCACAACTTTCTGTATCCACAAGATCCCATCTTTGGGCCTGTTTTGGAGCACCGCCAGAGGGGGCATCGATCACGGAGGGCTTCTACATCAACACCATAGCCCCTCCAATGAAGTGTGAGTAGTTCACCTCAGACCTACGGGTCCATAGTGTAACGCCCCGAGACCGATGTGCCAGGTGTCTTCGAGTTATTCGCTGCTATTGCCATGTCATTTGCTTGCGTGTTGCATCTTGTCATGTCATCATGTGCATTGCATCATCATGTTTTCAAAATCTGCATCCGTCCGGGTTTCCCCTAGTTCTTTTCGTTGTCCATTCTGAGCCCAGACACACTTGCACGCGCCCGCAGCATGTCCGAAATATTATTTTATAAGTGGCCGGAAAATGTTCTCGGAATGGGATGAAAGTTGGAGTGCGGTCTTATTATAGTGTAGGTAGGCCGCCTGCCAAGTTTCATCGCATTCGGAGTTCGTTTGATGCCCCAACGGATAAATATTGCGGCAATAGTAGCCGGTTTAACGTCGGACGTTTTCGGTCTCCGGAAACAGTCTGTGAGGCCCGGTTAATCAAGCTACAGTAACCCTCTGGTAATGATGCCATGTCACCACGATTACTGTTGATAATCTCGTGTTAGTTCAGATCCGAGCCAAATTCAAATTTCAATTAAAGTCAAACATTAAAAGTTTCCAATAGTCAAATCAAAAATGTTCAAATTGTAGCAACTAAATCATAATCAATTATGATGGAGGAACCACACTTTTATGAAATGATTAAATACTCTAAAGTGAATAAAACCATAGCAAAACAATTATTCAAATGATTTTAAATAATAAACAAATGTTAAACTAGTTTAATTGACCACCAAACTTTTTATGGTAGAGGGATGTTCTGAAACCTTATTTTAGGAGCTATGGTCATGTTTTATAAAAAAACTAAAATAAAGTATGACTAAACTAGAACAGAAAAGAATAAATAAAAAGAAAAGACAAAAGGTAAAACAAAAAAAATAAAAGAGAGGGAGAGAACCCCCTGGCCATCTAGGCCTCGGCCCAGCAAGCCGACGGGCCGCCAGGCCAGCCCACCCCGCCCCTGCCTTATCCCCCCACCCCCAGGCAAACCCTAACCTACCTCGAACCCCACTCCCCATCGCACGTTCCCCTCTCCTCCCTTACTCCCCCTCGATCCGGATCGGGCCCCGACCACGGTGCCCACCTCGCCGTCGGCGTCTCCCGACGCCGCCCCGCCCTTGCCGCCTCGACCCCATCGCACACCTCACTCCTCTCTCCTCTGGATCTGGAGACAGCCGCGCCCCGACCCCGCCGACGCCGATGCCGCGCGCCACCCCGTCGATCCTCGTTGGCGCCCCGGAACCTGCTGCCGTCGCCGGATCGACCTCGCCGGGCCTCCCTCACCGGACGCCACCACCTCGCCGTCCTCCTCCACTCCGTCGCTCGTCCACGACATCCGCCTCGACCCCCGCTGCCATTTCCCCCACGGCCCTAGTGAGCGCGCGCCTCGCTTCCTCCCTCTCCCTCGCCGCTCACGCTCGTCGCCCCAAGCCCCCGCGCGCGCTCACCGCATCGATCGCGCCCGCTCGGCCGCGCGTGCGCGTGCGCCTCCCCTCGTCCGACCCGCTCCTGCCCCCCGGCTCGCTGCTGCGCCTCGCCTGCGCCGCGCCTAGCGCCGCCACCCGCCTGCGCTGCTGCCCGCTGCTGCGCTGCCGCCGCGGCTACATCACGCCCCCCCCCCGCGCGCGCCGCCTACGCGCGCGCATCCCCTGCCCTCGCTGCCTGCGACACCCTCGTCGTCGTCCCCTGCCCGGTGCCACTCCGGCCGCTCTCCTCCCCAGCGCCCGCGCGCGCCCTCGGGACCGCTCCGCCCAGCCGGTCCGCGGTGACCCCTCCGCCGTCTCACCTGGTCCTGGCCGCCGGCGAGCGCTGTGCGTGCCCAGCGCCCCTCGGGCTTGCGCCCATTCGGGCTATGCCCGTTAGCCACGCGCCCACGCCCGCTCGCCTGACCCGCAAGGCCCCTATGCCACAGACAAGTGGGCCTAGCCCCTAGAACGTTTAAAAAAAGAAGAAATAGAAAATAATAATAATAATAAACTTAATTAATTAACTAAATTAATTAAGTTAATTAATCCTAGTTAATTAATCTAACTAATCTGTTAGTTAATTAAACAGTAGTTTGTTTAGCCTAATCTCTAATTAACCTAAACAGTGTATGACAGGTGGGTCCCACTGGACCCACTGGTCAGGTTGACCAAGTCAACCCTGTTGACTGCCGACGTCAGCATGACATCATGCTGATGTCATATATCCATTTTTGAATTAAATTAATTAATTAATTAAATATCAGAAAATGATTTAAATCTTTAGAAAATCATATCTTTTAATCCGTAACTCGGATGAAAATACTTTCTACATGAAAGTTGCTCAGAACGACGAGACGAACCCGGATACGCAGCCTGTTCGTCCGCCACGCATCCCTAACCTATCGAAATCGCAACTTTCCCCCTCCGGCTCCTTTGCCCGAAAACGCGGAACCTCGGGGATACTTTCCCGGATGTTTCCCCCCTTCACCAGTATCACCTCATACCGTGTTAGGGCACCCCTAGCACCGATACTTGTCATGTCATGCATCGCTATGCATCTGTTTGCTTAAATATTTATTGTTTCTTCCCCCTCTTCTCCCGCTAGACTACGAGACCGACGCTGCTGCTGGTACCCCGATCAACTACGGTGTTGACGACCCCTCCTTGTCTGAGCAACCAGGCAAGCCCCCCCTTTGATCACCAGATACCGCCTACTCTTCTCTATACTGCTTGCATTAGAGTAGTGTAGCATGTTACTGCTTTCCGTTATTCCTATCCTGATGCATAGCCTGTCCTTGCTACTACTGTTGTTACCATTACCTGCTATCCTACTGCTTAGTATAGGATGCTAGTGTTCCATCAGTGGCCCTACACTCTTGTCCGTCTGTCATGCTATACTACTGGGCCGTGATCACTCGGGAGGTGATCACGGGCATATACTATATACTTTACACTGTTACGTTACCGGAGAAACTGTTTGGAGATGGGGGCTGAAGGGGCAGGTGGCTCCATCCCGGTAGAGGTGGGCCTAGGTTCCCGACGGCCCCCGACTGTTACTTTGTGGCGGAGCGACAGGGCAGGTTCAGACCACCTAGGAGAGAGGTGGGCCTGGCCCTGTTCGGCGTTCGCGGATACTTAACACGCTTAACGAGATCTGGGTATTTGATCTGAGTCTGGCCATTTGGTCTATACGCACTAACCATCTACGTGGGAGTAGTTATGGGTATCCCGGCGTCGTGGTATCGGCCGAAGCCTTCTTGACGTCAGCGACGGAGCGGCGCGCGCTGGATTGGACTGGAACGCCACTAGGCTAGGTCTGCTTCCGGCCGCCCACGCAACGTGCAGGTGTGCTAAGGGCGATGGGCCCAGACCCCTGTGCGCTTAGGTTTAGACCGGCGTGCTGACCTCTCTGTTGTGCCTAGGTGGGGCTGCGACGTGTTGATCTTCCGAGGCCGGGCATGACCCAGGAAAGTGTGTCCGGCCAAATGGGATCAAGTGTGTTGGGGTATGTGGTGCACCCCTGCAGGGAAGTTAATCTATTCGAATAGCCGTGATCTTCGGTAACAGGACGACTTGGAGTTGTACCTTGACCTTATGACAACTAGAACCGGATACTTAATAAAACACACCCTTCCAAGTGCCAGATACAACCGGTGATCGCTCTCTCACAGGGCGACGAGGGAAGGATCATCGGTTAGGATTATGCTATGCGATGCTACTTGGAGGACTTCAGTCTACTCTCTTCTACATGTTGCAAGACGGAGGCTGCCAGAAGCGTAGTCATCGAAAGGACTAGCTATCCCCCTCTTATTCCGGCATTCTGCAGTTCAGTCCACCTATGATAGCCTTATTCCAGTTGATACCAATGCATACATATGTAGTGTAGCTCCTTGCTTGCGAGTACTTTGGATGAGTACTCACGGTTGCTTTCTCCCTTTTTTTCCCCTATCCCTTCTACCTGGTTGTCGCAACCAGATGTTGGAGCCCAGGATCCAGATGCCAACGTCGACGACGACTCCTACTACACTGGAGGTGCCTACTACTACATGTAGTCTGCTGACGACGACCAGGAGTAGTTTAGGAGGATCCCAGGCAGGAGGCCTGCGCCTCTTTCGATCTGTATCCCAGTTTGTGCTAGCCATCTTATGGCAACTTGTTTAACTTATGTCTGTACTCAGATATTGTTGCTTCCGCTGACTCGTCTATGATCGAGCTCTTGTATTCGAGCCCTCGAGGCCCCTGGCTTGTAATATGATGCTTGTATGACTTATTTTATTTGTAGAGTTGTGTTGTGATATCTTCCCGTGAGTCCCTGATCTTGATCTTACACGTTTGCGTGTATGATTAGTGTACAATTAAATCGGGGGCGTCACAAGTTGGTATCAGAGCCGAATGCCTGTAGGAATCCCCTTTCCAACTCCTTGGCCGAAGTTGAGTCTAGTCGATGAAAACTGTTTTTCTAACATGGCTTTGCGGCCCATGGGCCCACGTCGCCATCTGGGTGGTATTAGGATCTTTTACTCCTCGATCCTTACTCTGGGACTCTGATCTCTCTTCTATTCGGGTTTAATAAATTTACTAAAAATATAACTTAGGTTCTCGAAAATACTTTCTCCCTGAGAACCCCCTTCAGTCCAGATGATCGTCGGCTGCACTAGAGGATTTCGAAGATACTCTCCAATATTCTGTTGAAACCTTATGACGTTGCTTTTGCAAGTCCCTACCACCGAAATATCCCTATGTATAAGTATTTAGACTTGACGTGCTTACTTTTATTCCCAGTCGATCTTGTTATTATAAGATACCCCGAGAATACTTTGTGCCTACTGCCTTGCAGTTCTTTGCCACATGCATACCACTACAGATAATTACTCGCATTTATCGAGTATCCGCTCATCCCCAGATATTCATGCAGTTCACAAAATTCTTCGAAATACCATTCGGTCTTCCGAAAATCCTGAGCAACCTATTGCTCCTGAAATTCTTGCTTGCTTGCATTATGGTTAATCCCATAAGTATAGTAATCTTATTGGCTACCTTTGTCAATATCATTTTGAGTCCATTGACTCAATATGTTGTGAATTCTCGCAATCCTCACTCAGATCGTAGAATTCATCCTTCCAGCTCAGATGTCATTTAAAACGTGAGCTGGTCCTCGGCCAATCAGATTGCCATCGATTGTACCCCTAAGTCTATTCAACTTGTCCGTCCTTGATCAGAGCGTTTGCTCCTGATCCCTTGATTTGAAAATCATAATTCCTTTGTTATTTAAACGTTGAATTATTCAGATGTTTTGTAAAACGATGCATTTGCATTCTTTCTTCCTCTGATTGGGTATCGATACTCACATCAGCTCCATTGTGGGTCACCATATCCACTGTTTGATTATTATCCGACAATGTCCTTCATAATTAATCACCTTGTGAGTTCTTACTCCGATACATAATGCCTTTGGTAATTTGTATCCTCTCCTTTTGCCAACCATGCTCTGCTTTCGAGCTGGTAATATTTACTCATGAAACTTGTGGTATATGTTTCTAAGAAGCCCCTATGGGTTGAACATATGCCTTCTCTAAAACTGTGTGAACTTGAAAGTTTTCACGGGTCATACTCCTCTGATAATTCACCAGGTAGGTTTTGACACTGAAATCAGTTTTATCTAGAGCAGTGAATGAAAGGTTATGCATTGAAGAAGTGGGAGTCGACCTTGAACTTGTGTTCATGCCCATGGACACGATGTATATCCTATCATGGAAGCTTCTTGCAATAATAACTATCCTCCTTGATATAATATCATTTGGTATCTGTGAATTGATCCTTGCAATCGTGGTTCCGACCATATGTTCTTCTTTGACCCCATTTCTCGGGCAAGTTTAAGCGCTTGTCTTCTACGGGGTAATACCCCAGTCCAACCTCTACTTTGATTTGTCGTCGAGTATTACCCCCCTGGTATCTCAAGATTATCATGGAACTGCATAACTTCTTATGGGTTCTTCAACCAAGTGCTACATTCTCACTAGTTCCAATTTTTCACGGGCCCTGAGTTATTAAACACTCGAGAACACCGTTAAGTGAACCGATCCCGCACTACGATTCAATAACTCTAAGTAATTTTTGTTGCTTATGATTTAATAACCCTTCAAGTTATTCCTAGCCTGATCGGCTATATCATTATCGTGCAACTTTTTAACTGTGCTACCTGGTCCTTCACGGAGCACAATTCTCGACGATGAGCTAAGCTTACGTCGATTTTCCTCATCATATCATTTCTCCCTGAACAGCAAACTTGATTTCGAGTTTGTGTCATACCCATGGTTCCAATAACCATTCGCTTCATCATTCCTTTCACTTGATGTCATCGCCGATCGATTACATCTTCACGGAGCCTCTCGACTAAATTTGTCGTGGTCATCAAACAACATTTTGATTCCTTCTAGAATATCAACCGAATGTATGATGACATGTAACCATCCTTGTCCCTCGATGATTTGTGTTATCACCGACAACATTATTGCTTTCCCTCCAACACAAACTTGTTCGTGTTTTGTGTTATACCTGGAGACCCGTGCTATCCAGCAATTATTCTTCGATACCTTGGAGTATTACCATCTTTTATGTCAAGAATGTCGTGAGAATTTCACCACCTCCTAAGAATTCTTGATATAGTTAATACTTATCACCATCACCATTCTTTCTTGGTCCCCGTGTTGGATCTAACCGGGATACCAACAGGTGAACGGTGCTGTTTGGATTCTGCCCTTCTAGCAACCCTATTGCTTTGAAGTTAATGGTCGGCCGTTCGTTCTTAGACTATTGATTATTGAATCACCATTCTGACATTGGTCGTGCAACCCAACCCATATTTCGGGTGCACCTTTCAACCAAGGTTTAATTGTGTATGTTTTCCTCGAGCATATTTCAATATATCATTTGATCTGACAAATGTTATCTCCTTATCCACATAATTGTGGAGATCCTTTTTTTTGGATACCCCGTTGAATTGTCGCTGAGTCCATCAGCCACCTCCTCATCCTCTCCATGGATTAATGATGAACTCTTGTTTCGGAACTCGCTACCATAGTACATTTCCCGAGAATCTTACAATGTCGTCTCGTCAATTGTGTTGCACCTTTTCTTCTCAGGCATCCTGAGTCTGAGGTATCCTGACACCAATCAGATCTAAATCTTGGTCAGATATGATGGTTGGAACATTTTTCAAGAGACATATCATTGGTCCTTATATGACCCGGTAAGGTGATGTCATGCCTAGCCCACCTGACCGGAGGACCTAATGTTTTAGTTTCCTTTTTAGCAAGGTTAACCATTCTTCCATGAGGAAATGGAATGACTTTCTTCATAAATTGTTCCTGATGAATCCTTTGTATATCCAAAGCCCGACCTTTGTTTGAAGACCATGTCAGTGCTATCTCGAAGCATGTATGTGGTACTCCTATCATCGATAAGAACACTTGAAGCACAAAGCTAAATTTTCTTAATCAAATTATCCAAACATCGTTGTATGGATAATGTCATGAAATTTCTCTCCCCTACCTAAAAGGTTTTCTACATTATATCCTGTCATGGATATCATACTCTGCTTGTCCTTGGGAAGGGTATACCCCTGGTATATGTGTCAAACACGTTATCCTTTACACTGTTCGGTTTGATCTGATGATCACATTTTCCTTCCATTGGTTTGTTTAAACCTCCTTGTGATCTATAATATATAAGCAGTAATATTTCCCTGCTTGTGTAAACACCTCGTTGTACCACTCTGTCCGCAAGACCCTGTTGCGATTGTTGATGACATTCGGTAACCACCGATGGACGAGAACTTTGCCTATTGGTCCGCCTCGTTTCAACGAGCAGGAGAATGGTTCTCTTCGTCCCTTTGGTACCGATGTTGTTGCCGACTTAACCGACGGACTATCCTCTGACATGCCTTGCTCACATGATCGTGCAAGATGTCAACGCCCTTCCTAGTTTTAACCCACATGGTGGGCCCATAACCCACAGTTCCCAGGATCGAAACCTGACTCTCCTATACACCCTGTTTCCAAGGTTGTTCCTCGCTCTTGACTTCGTATGTAATTCACAGACCACCTGTCTAGTGATCTATTCTGGTATGAGGCGCAATACCTATTCTCGTTGCCCTGAAACCCTTTCACCTTCTGGTTAGGCATCGAACGATTGCCTATCCGTTTGAAGCTTCTCATGGTACCTTCTTACTTCACTCTCGATATCTTCTTAAGTTTCAAATCGAGAGATACTTATGCTTCTTCCCTGAGTTAACCGTCTGATGCTCGATCTTGTTAGAATCCATCCATATCGAGTTTTCCCTTCTTATCCTTTCGTAAGTTCGGTGAAGATCCGGAAGGAAGGACGACAACTTCATCATGATGCATTGATGCATAGGAATGAAGACATCAATGCTATGGATTGACCTCTTCGAGAAAAGCAACCAAGACCGAGAAGATTCGTTAGAATATCATGACAAGAACTTTCCCCCTTACTCCCCTCTTAAATCTCGGGACGAGATTTCTTGTAGTGGAGGAGAATTGTGACGCCCGGTTAATCAAGCTACAGTAACCCTCTGGTAATGATGCCATGTCACCACGATTACTGTTGATAATCTCATGTTAGTTCAGATCCGAGCCAAATTCAAATTTCAATTAAATTCAAACATTAAAAGTTTCCAATAGTCAAATCAAAAATGTTCAAATTGTAGCAACTAAATCATAATCAATTATGATGGAGGAACCACACTTTTATGAAATGATTAAATACTCTAAAGTGAATAAAACCATAGCAAAACAAGTATTCAAATGATTTTAAATAATAAACAAATGTTAAACTAGTTTAATTGACCACCAAACTTTTTATGGTAGAGGGATGTTCTGAAACCTTATTTTAGGAGCTATGGTCATGTTTTATAAAAAAACTAAAATAAAGTATGACTAAACTAGAACAGAAAAGAATAAATAAAAAGAAAAGACAAAAGGTAAAACAAAAAAAATAAAAGAGAGGGAGAGAACCCCCTGGCCATCTAGGCCTCGGCCCAGCAAGCCGACGGGCCGCCAGGCCAGCCCACCCCGCCCCTGCCTTATCCCCCCACCCCCAGGCAAACCCTAACCTACCTCGAACCCCACTCCCCATCGCACGTTCCCCTCTCCTCCCTTACTCCCCCTCGATCCGGATCGGGCCCCGACCACGGTGCCCACCTCGCCGTCGGCGTCTCCCGACGCCGCCCCGCCCTTGCCGCCTCGACCCCATCGCACACCTCACTCCTCTCTCCTCTCTCCTCTGGAGACAGCCGCGCCCCGACCCCGCCGACGCCGATGCCGCGCGCCACCCCGTCGATCCTCGTTGGCGCCCCGGAACCTGCTGCCGTCGCCGGATCGACCTCGCCGGGCCTCCCTCACCGGACGCCGCCACCTCGCCGTCCTCCTCCACTCCGTCGCTCGTCCACGACATCCACCTCGACCCCCGCTGCCATTTCCCCTACGGCCCCAGTGAGCGCGCGCCTCGCTTCCTCCCTCTCCCTCGCCGCTCACGCTCGTCGCCACAAGCCCCCGCGCGCGCTCACTGCATCGACCGCGCCTGCTCGGCCGCGCGTGCGCCTGCGCCTCCCCTCGTCCGACCCGCTCCTGCCCCCCGGCTCGCTGCTGCGCCTCGCCTGCGCCGCGCCTAGCGCCGCCACCCGCCTGCGCTGCTGCCCGCTGCTGCGCTGCCGCCGCGGCTATATCACGCCCCCCCCCGCGCGCGCCGCCTACGCGCGCGCATCCCCTGTCCTCGCTGCCTGCGACACCCTCGTCGTCGTCCCCTGCCTGGTGCCACTCCGGCCGCTCTCCTCCCCAGCGCCCGCGCGCGCCCTCGGGACCGCTCCGCCCAGCCGGTCCGCGGCGACCCCTCCGCCGTCTCACCTGGTCCTGGCCGCCGGCGAGCGCTGTGCGTGCCCAGCGCCCCTCGGGCTTGTGCCCGTTCGGGCTATGCCCGTTAGCCACGCGCCCACGCCCGCTCGCCTGACCCGCAAGGCCCCTATGCCACAGACAAGTGGGCCTAGCCCCTAGAACGTTTTAAAAAAGAAGAAATAGAAAATAATAATAATAATAAACTTAATTAATTAACTAAATTAATTAAGTTAATTAATCCTAGTTAATTAATCTAACTAATCTGTTAGTTAATTAAACAGTAGTTTGTTTAGCCTAATCTCTAATTAACCTAAACAGTGTATGACAGGTGGGTCCCACTGGACCCACTGGTCAGGTTGACCAAGTCAACCCTGTTGACTGCCGACGTCAGCATGACATCATGCTGATGTCATATATCCATTTTTGAATTAAATTAATTAATTAATTAAATATCAGAAAATGATTTAAATCTTTAGAAAATCATATCTTTTAATCCGTAACTCGGATGAAAATACTTTCTACATGAAAGTTGCTCAGAACGACGAGACGAACCCGGATACGCAGCCTGTTCGTCCGCCACGCATCCCTAACCTATCGAACTCGCAACTTTCCCCCTCCGGCTCCTTTGCCCGAAAACGCGGAACCTCGGGGATACTTTCCCGGATGTTTCCCCCCTTCACCAGTATCACCTCATACCGTGTTAGGGCACCCCTAGCACCGATACTTGTCATGTCATGCATCGCTATGCATCTGTTTGCTTAAATATTTATTGTTTCTTCCCCCTCTTCTCCCGCTAGACTACGAGACCGACGCTGCTGCTGGTACCCCGATCAACTACGGTGTTGACGACCCCTCCTTGTCTGAGCAACCAGGCAAGACCCCCCTTTGATCACCAGATACCGCCTACTCTTCTCTATACTGCTTGCATTAGAGTAGTGTAGCATGTTACTGCTTTCCGTTATTCCTATCCTGATGCATAGCCTGTCCTTGCTACTACTATTGTTACCATTACCTGCTATCCTACTGCTTAGTATAGGATGCTAGTGTTCCATCAGTGGCCCTACACTCTTGTCCGTCTGTCATGCTATACTACTGGGCCGTGATCACTCGGGAGGTGATCACGGGCATATACTATATACTTTACACTGTTACGTTACCGGAGAAACTGTTTGGAGATGGGGGCTGAAGGGGCAGGTGGCTCCATCCCGGTAGAGGTGGGCCTGGGTTCCCGACGGCCCCCGACTGTTACTTTGTGGCGGAGCGACAGGGCAGGTTCAGACCACCTAGGAGAGAGGTGGGCCTGGCCCTGTTCGGCGTTCGCGGATACTTAACACGCTTAACGAGATCTGGGTATTTGATCTGAGTCTGGCCATTTGGTCTATACGCACTAACCATCTACGTGGGAGTAGTTATGGGTATCCCGGCGTCGTGGTATCAGCCGAAGCCTTCTTGACGTCAGCGACGGAGCGGCGCGCGCTGGATTGGACTGGAACGCCACTAGGCTAGGTCTGCTTCCGGCCGCCCACGCAACGTGCAGGTGTGCTAAGGGCGATGGGCCCAGACCCCTGTGCGCTTAGGTTTAGACCGGCGTGCTGACCTCTCTGTTGTGCCTAGGTGGGGTTGCGACGTGTTGATCTTCCGAGGCCGGGCATGACCCAGGAAAGTGTGTCCGGCCAAATGGGATCAAGCGTGTTGGGGTATGTGGTGCACCCCTGCAGGGAAGTTAATCTATTCGAATAGCCGTGATCTTCGGTAATAGGACGACTTGGAGTTGTACCTTGACCTTATGACAACTAGAACCGGATACTTAATAAAACACACCCTTCCAAGTGCCAGATACAACCGGTGATCGCTCTCTCACAGGGCGACGAGGGAAGGATCATCAGTTAGGATTATGCTATGCGATGCTACTTGGAGGACTTCAGTCTACTCTCTTCTACATGTTGCAAGACGGAGGCTGCCAGAAGCGTAGTCATCGAAAGGACTAGCTATCCCCCTCTTATTCCGGCATTCTGCAGTTCAGTCCACCTATGATAGCCTTATTCCAGTTGATACCAATGCATACATATGTAGTGTAGCTCCTTGCTTGCGAGTACTTTGGATGAGTACTCACGGTTGCTTTCTCCCTTTTTTTTCCCTATCCCTTCTACCTGGTTGTCGCAACCAGATGTTGGAGCCCAGGATCCAGACGCCAACGTCGACGACGACTCCTACTACACTGGAGGTGCCTACTACTACATGTAGTCTGCTGACGACGACCAGGAGTAGTTTAGGAGGATCCCAGGCAGGAGGCCTGCGCCTCTTTCGATCTGTATCCCAGTTTGTGCTAGCCATCTTATGGCAACTTGTTTAACTTATGTCTGTACTCAGATATTGTTGCTTCCGCTGACTCGTCTATGATCGAGCTCTTGTATTCGAGCCCTCGAGGCCCCTGGCTTGTAATATGATGCTTGTATGACTTATTTTATTTGTAGAGTTGTGTTGTGATATCTTCCCGTGAGTCCCTGATCTTGATCTTACACGTTTGCGTGTATGATTAGTGTACGATTAAATTGGGGGCGTCACATAGTCGCCGGGCCTTTCTCTCTTCTCTTTTCTTAGCCTGAGGCCTTCTGCACTGTAACATCCCAAATTTTCAATTTGGAATGTTATACACTAGATCATCATGCATCACATATTTTCTTGCATCTTGGCCGATCCTAGAAATTTCACGCAACTCAAGGACCTCCGGAGAGAGTTGGAGATTTCGTTATTTCATATTTGAGAGTTTCTCAAATTTTGAAAAGAGGATCGTTTGATTTATTTGTTTTATCTTCAATAAATTTACCGGTGTCAAAATATGAGAGAGGGAATAATATGACTTTCCCAAAATTTAGGAAAATGAAGATTTAATAAATAGATCAAAATTTTGTTTGCCGGAGTTTTATTTGCATTTTATTTGGATAGGGAAAAATGCGCGTTTTCAAAAATTGCATTTTAGGTCCGGAGAAAAGTTCATTTTGTTCGGCTCATTTTTAGGAGTCGGGGAAAATTTACTTTAGATTTTTCAGAGTTCGTTTAGATCTCTTTTTGTTTTTTTCTCTACGCGCGGAAACTATTTATAAAAAAAACAGAAAAAAAACTGGACCAGGCCGGCCAGGCCAAGGCCCAGCCGGGCCGAAGGCCACCTCGCCCCAGGCCGCTGCGCTCCTAGGCGCCAGGCGCCGAGCCAGGAGCCGGCCGCCGCCGCCTCTTGCTAGGACCGAATCCTTTTAGGATTCTAGGGCGCCCCCTTGTCCCTTTTTCCTTGTTTCGTTATTCCTAGTCCTACTCCGTTTATTCTTTCCTATTCCTAGTCTAATTCCTTGTCCTCTACCCCAAGTAAACCCCTCCCCTCCCCAATATAAATACCCAAGCACCCCCCCTCTAAATCATCAAACCCAAAGCCTAGAGCTCCACCACACCCCGCACCGCGCCACCCCTCACCCCCACGCCGCCCTAAGCCGCCGCATCACACCCCATGCCGCGCCGTCGCATCACCCGCACGCCGCCCTAAGCCGCCGCCTCACCCGCGCCGCCGCCGCACCTTGCCGCCGCCGCCCCACGCCCATGCCGCCGGAGCCCCTCACCGGAGACCTCGCCGAGGTTGCCCCGCGTCTCTTTTTCTCGGATCGTTTTCTTCTAATCGTTCCGATTCTTTTCTTCTCTAAACCGTTCCGGTTTTCTAGATCGGTTTTTCGTTCGGTTTTTCTTCTCCGAAACCCTAGATCGGATTCGTTTTCTTCTCCGATTTAGTTGCCTTTGGACCGTTCGCCGGACCGTCCGTCCTAACGAACGTGATCACCGGATTCTTCTAGGTTAACGAATGCCCGTTCGTTTAACCGTTCTTCTTTTTCTTTTCGTCGGATTTATTCCGCGATCGCGATCTTAGATCCGATCTTCTTTCTAGTCTTTCTTTTCGCTCGTTTATCGGAATCAGGTGATTCAAGCGCCTGGAGTTTCGTCTCGAAACCGCCGTTCCGTTTAATCAACTTGAACAAGCTTTTGCTACAGTAAAATTTGACCTAGTTTCAACTTGCTAGAACCGAGTTGTTTTCTTACGCCGTTTGTTTTTCATTCTTTCTTTGCAACCGGAGTTCTTAAATTGAACTTTCTGGTTCGTTCTCTTGTTCGAGTTTTACCTGTGCATTAGATGAGTACTTATTGTGTGCTTGTTTGTCTGCGATAGATTACCCAGATTGCCCCGCTTGTTACTTCGAAACCCTAGGACTCACGGATCATCAGCAAGGCAAGTAACACTTTGATCATACCTTTTCTACAACCCATGTTTTATTGCATTAGATCAATCCTCAAACATTGCATGATTAGGATCTAATTAAATTGTGGGATGGGAAGTAGATGAGGTAGTACCTATTACCTGTATTACTATGAAACCTTTGGGAGTCACTTCTATGTTTGCTTATTATTATGCCATGCTATGCTAGTAGACGTGGATTGGGTGAGTGATATCCATGACAGATGTGAGTTGATAATTTTAATGGTTTATCTAAGGTGGCAACTTAAACACACCTCTGGGTGGATTGAGGCACCTGATGTCTATCAGGACTTGCCTGTTTTTTTTTCGGACCGCCACCCAGGCTCAAAGGGATCATAAGATCTTTCATGCTAGAAACTTCCGTGTGCAGCCACAAGCCATTATGGGCTCTGGCATAGTTGACTAAGTTGTGCGAACTCTTACGGGGTGGACTAGCATATGTAGGGGTTGTAGGTGGTACGGTCTACCCCACATGTAAGGTGCTAGCGCTTCTGAAAGACTGTGTCTCGGTCATCCGTCTTCTCAAACACCTTATAGTGCGAGAAACCAAACGGAGGCGATCGAGTCTTGTGCGGAAAAGTGCGCAAACCTCTGCAGAGTGTACAAACTAATCATGATTAGCCGTGTCCCCGGTTATGGATAACTTGAGTATCTAGTACTTGAATATCATTGTGAATCTCAACATGTTACTTCTAATTAATGTTGTTGGGTTTTAATTATTTTTAATTGGGATTGAGAATGCTGTCAACCATTCTCAATGTTTCACAACCACCATGATAGATAAATAAATTTATTCCTTTGCAGTAGGGAAAAATTGGCTTTACGCAAAACTGTAACCATAGAGCTTTCCACCAGCCATATATGCATATAGTATAGCTGTTTCATTCCATTGCTCTCTATGTGTTACATTGCCAGCATATTCCATGTGCTGACCCGTTTTCGGGCTGCAACGTTAATGTTGCAGACTTTTCAGACGACGATTGAGGTGCGTTTAGGTCGTGGCCCTATACTCAGTGATGCCGCTGGAGTTGATGGACCCATTTATCTTCCAAGTCTTCCGCTGTTATCTTTATTAGATGGCCTTCAGCCATATTTATTGTAATAGGTTCTTTTTGAGCCATCGATGTAATAAGTGTGTGATTGCAACTCTGCTATAAAACCTCGATGTACTGTGTGGTGTCAGCATTACTGATCCAGGGATGACACCGTAGCACAGTAGACGTGATCCATTCGGGTCAGGTCGCTACATGCACAGTCCTCTACTCACTGTCAGACCCTACCTAACCTCTCTGATCAGCCCGCGGCCAAGCCTCGCGCGCGCGTCCGAAAATTGTCCCGGTCGTGACCTGAGCAGTCGTCACCGTCGCGTCCGGATCATCCCCAAACATCTACAAAACGTCTCCATTTCCTTATTAGGACTTCCTAACCTATATTTTCTCAGCCGTCTGATTTAGATCGAAGGGCTTCCATTAGTCTGCTTATAGACCCACTCACTATATATAACCAGACCAAACCCTATTTTCTAGGGATCCTCCCTGTCCAATCCCCGCCGCCAGCTTCTCCCACCTCGGGATCCATCTCCACCCAATCCCACCACCGCCTCCATTTCCGTGCCTGACCTACCTCCTCTCCACCTGCTCGATCCAATCCATCGATCCTGCCGATTTTCTCCATCCAACCACCTGCCCGAGCTCCTCCCGTTTGCTCTCACCTCCTGGCGTCGTCGCTGCCGATGCTCCCAGCCACCTGGACCGCGTCCCATCTTCCCCGTTGGCCAGGACCGGCCTCGACCCACTCTCTCTCTTCGTTCTCCTCCTCCCGTCGTTCCTCTCTCTCAATCTGAAGCTCTCTTTTGAACAGGGGACGCCCATCGCCTCCTCCAGCTCCGTCGGTCGTGCCACCCCGCCGGAGAACGCCACCACGCGTCCGGATCCACCTCGTCTCCTCATCCGACGCGACTCCTGCCTCCACTGCTTCTTCACCAGGCGCCCGAGGCCTGCCTCTTCTCCCCTCGATCCCGAGTGGATCGTGAAGCGTCCGAGGCCCTCATCGCCCGACGACCGGCGCCACTGCATCGACCACCACCAAGAACAGCGCCTCGACGAGATCCTCGCCTCCTCGTGCGCCAAGTTCGTCGTTCCCTGCCTCGCCGTTGCCTCTGCTCGTCCAAGGGAGACGAACGCCAGCACTGCTCATGGTCGTGTTGACCGTGATTTCTGCCAGCGTGGACTGCGCCCCTCCCTTCGTCAGATCCAGCCAGCAGCGCCTCGCGTGAGGCCCAGCGCGCGAGCGGCTGCTCCACCCGGCCAGGCCCAAGGCCCAGCGCGCCAGCCCCCCCTTGTTCACCGTCAAACTGGGCCATGGCCCATGGTGAGCAGCGCCCAACCCCCTCTCCTGTGCGTGTTGGGCCAGCCAGATTCAGCCCAGTGCATGTTTTTTTCCATCTGGCGAATTTCTCTTTTATTCCAGAGACATCAGTTTTGTAGTAAACCCCCTAGACAACATGCATATAATAACTCACAATTGGTGCCTCGGATTAAAATGAATTATATATGAAAAATGCTTAGATTTTTGTGTAGGTTAATTATATCCAACTTTCAATCATGTTTAAAATATTTAAAATGCTGTTTGATTAAATTTTCTTAATTGCCATGTTAAAATGCTTTAATTCATAACTATTAACCATAGCCCGGATTTAAATAATCTTTATATGTAAATGGGGTAGAATTTTGCCTAGTTTAACATGGTGGCATCATCTTGCATGTTTAATACCTATAAAATATGGTTTAGGGCAGAACAGTACCAAATCTTAAAATATGCATCTGGGGTTTTACTGGAATTGTTGTTCGTTGTTTCCGGCCTCATTTAAACTTGCCTAGATAGGTAGTTTTGTTGTGCTTCCCTCTTGCCATGTTTAACAACATTTAATATTGATGGGTACATAAACAAGATCGAACTAAATAACTTGTTGTGGTGTTTTGTCAATATGCAACTCGTTGCATAGTGAGCTCCACTTAATTTGTAGAATTGCTTGTGCACTTTGCCATGCCATGCTTCATTAAACCGGACATGCATCATACTTGGTTGTGCATCATGACATGGTCATGTGTTGGTTGTTTACTATGTTGTTTGCTCCTTTCCGGTGTTGCTTCTTCGGGTTGGTTCCGATTACGTCGTGTGTGTGAGGATCCGGTCGACTACGTCCGTTTGTCTTCTTCATGGACTCGTTCTTCTTACTTGCGGGATTTCAGGCAAGATGACCATACCCTCAGAATCACTTCTATCTTTGCTTGCTGGTTGCTCGCTCTTTTGCTATGCCTATGCCATGATACCTACCACTTGCTTATCATGCCTCCTATATTGTTGAACCAAGCCTCTAACCCACCTTGTCCTAGGAAACCGTTGTTTGGCTATGTTACCGCTTTGCTCAGCCCCCTCTTATAGCGTTGTTAGTTGCAGGTGAAGATTGGAGTTTGTTCCATGTTGGAACGTGGATATTTTGTTGGGATATCACAATATCTCTTATTTAATTAATGCATCTATATACTTGGTAAAGGGTGGAAGGCTCGGCCTTATGCCTGGTGTTTTGTTCCACTCTTGCCGCCCTAGTTTCCGTCATATCGGTGTTATGTTCTCGGATTTTGCGTTCCTTACGCGGTTGGGTTATAATGGGAACCCCTTGATAGTTCGCCTTGAATAAAACTCCTCCAGCAATGCCCAACCTTGGTTTTACCATTTGCACTAACAACCTACCACCTTCCCTTGGGTTCTGCAGACTCAAGGGTCATCTTCATTTTAACCCCCCGGGCCAGTGCTTCTCTAAGTGTTGGTCCGAACCGAGCTGCCTGCGCGGCCACCTCGGGGAAACTTGAGGGTTGGTTTTACTCGTAGCTAGTCTCATCTGAGTGTGCCCTGAGAACGAGATATGTGCAACTCCTATCGGGATTTGTCGGCACATTCGGGCGGTGTTGCTGGACTTGTTTTACCATTGTCAAAATGTCTTGTAACTGGGATTCCAAGTTTGATCGGGTCTTCCCGCTAGAAGGAATATCCTTTGTTGACCGTGAGAGCTTGTGATGGGCTAAGTTGGGACTCCCCTGTAGGGATTTGAACTTTCGAAGGCCGTGCCCGCGGTTATGGGCAGATGGAAATTTGTTAATGTCCGGTTGTAGAAAACCTGAAGTTGACCTTAACTAAAATGCACCAACCGCGTGTGTTACCATGATGGTCTCTTCTCGGCGGGGTCCGGGAAGTGAACACGGTGTTGGAGTTATGCTTGACGTAGGTTGTTTTGGGATCACTTCTTGATCATAGTTCATCGACCGTGCTTTTGCCTTCTCTTCTCGCTCTCTTTTGCGAATATGTTAGCCACCATATATGCTAGTCGCTTGCTGTAGCTCCACCTCATACCTTTACCTTACCCATAAGCTTAAATAGTCTTGATCGCGAGGGTGTGAGATTGCTGAGTCCCTGTGACTCATAGATACTTCCAAAACTAGCTTGCAAGTGCCGTTGAACCGTGTAGACGACGCAACCAAGCTCAAGAAGGAGCTCGATGAAGATCTTGTCCTTTATGTTGTTTCGTTTCCAGTTGATCAGTAGTGGAGCCCAGTTGGGGTCGATCGGGGATCTGTGTAGCATTTGGGGCGGTCTTCTTTTTTTTGGCTCCGTAGTCGGGCCTTGATTGTAACTGGTTGATGTAATGCTTTATTCATGTAATTGTGTGTAGTGGCGAGTGTAAGCCAACTATGTATCTCTTTCCCTTATGTATTACATGGATTGTGTGAAGATTACCTCACTTGCGACATTGCTTTCAATGCGGTTATGCCTCTAAGTCGTGCTTCGACACGTGGGAGATATAGCCGCATCGAGGGCGTTACGCATAGTTATTAGCTAGATGGCTTCTTCTCTCTTTTTGGATCTCAATACAATGTTCTCCCCCTCTCTTGTGGAGATCTATTTGATGTAATCTTCTTTTTGCGGTGTGTTTGTTGAGACCGATGAATTGTGGGTTTATGATCAAGTCTATCTATGAACAATATTTGAATCTTCTCTGAATTCTTTTATGTATGATTGGTTATCTTTGCAAGTCTCTTCGAATTATCAGTTTGGTTTGGCCTACTAGATTGATCTTTCTTCCAATGGGAGAACTGCTTAGCTTTGGGTTCAATCTTGCGGTGTCCTTTCCCAGTGACAGTAGGGGCAGCAAGGCACGTATTGTATTGTTGCCATCGAGGATAACAAGATGGGGTTTTCATCATATTGCATGAGTTTATCCCTCTACATCATGTCATCTTGCTTAAGGCATTACTCTGTTTTCATGAACTTAATACTCTAGATGCATGCTGGATAGCGGTCGATGTGTGGAGTAATAGTAGTAAATGCACGTAGAAGTCGTTCTGCTTGTCTCGGACATGATGCCTATATCCATGATCATACCTAGATATTCTCACAACTATACTCAATTCTGTCAATTGCTCAACAGTAATTCGTTCACCCATCGTAGAATACCTATGCTCTTGAGAGAAGCCACTAGTGAAACCTATGGCCCCCGGGTCTATCTTCATCATATTAATCTACCAATACTTAGTTATTTCCTTTGCTTTTATTTTAGTTTGCATCTTTATCATAAAAATACCAAAAATATTATCTTATCATATCTATCAGATCTCACTCTCGTAAGTGGCCATGTAGGGATTGACAACCCCTTATCGCGTTGGTTGCGAGGATTTATTTGTTTTGTGCAGGTACAAGGGACTCGCGTGTAGCCTCCTATTTGATTGATACCTTGGTTCTCAAAAACTAAGGGAAACACTTACACTACTTTGCTACATCATCCCTTCCTCTTCGGGGAAAACCAACGCAGTGCTCAAGAGGTAGCAAGGTGCCGTACGTTCGGTACTTGGATCAGTCGGATCGTGAAGACGTACGACTACATCAACCGCGTTCTCATAACGCTTTCACTTACGGTCTACGAGGGTACATGGACAACACTCTCCCCTCTTGTTGCTATGCATCACCATGATCTTGGGTGTGCGTAGGAATTTTTTTCAAATTACTGCGTTCCCCAACAGTGGCATCCGAGCCAGGTTTATGCGTAGATGTTATATGCACGAGTAGAACACAAAGGATTTGTGGGCGTGGGTATATACATATTGCTTGCTGTCACTAGTTGATTCTTGATTCAGCGGCATTGTTGGATGAAGCGGCCTAGACCGACATTACGCGTACGCTTACGCGAGACTGGTTCTACCGACGTGCTTCGCACACAGGTGGCTAGTGGGTGTCTGTTTCTCCAACTTTAGTTGAATCGGATTCAATGAACCAGGTTCTTTCTGAAGATCAAAAAGCAATCACTATATCGCGTTGTAGTTTTTAATGCATAGGTAAGAACGGTTCTTACTAAGCTCATAGCAGCCACGTAAAACTTGCAACAACAAAGTATAGGACGTCTAACTTGTTTTTGCAGGGCATATTGTGATGTGATATGGTCAAGACATGATGCTAAATTTTATTGTATGAGATGATCATGTTTTGTAACACAGTTATCGGCAACTGGCAGGAGCCATATGGTTGTCGCTTTATTGTATGAAATGCAATCGCCATGTAATTGCTTTACTTTATCACTAAGCGGTAGCGATAGTCGTGGAGGCAATAGTTGGCGTGACGACAACGATGCTTCGATGGAGATCAAGATGTCAAACCGGTGACATTGGTGATCATGACCGTGCTTTGGAGATGGAGATCACAGGCACAAGATGATGATGGCCATATCATATCACTTATATTGATTGCATGTGATTTTTATCTTTTATGCATCTTATTTTGCTTAGATCGGCGGTAGCATTATAAGATGATCTCTCACTAAATTTCAAGGTATAACTGTTCTCCCTGAGTATGCACCGTTGCAAAAGTTCGTCATGCCGAGACACCACGTGATGATCGGGTGTGATAAGATCTACGTTCACATACAACGGGTGCAAGCCAGTTTTGCACACGCAGAATACTCGGGTTAAACTTGACGAGCCTAGCATATGCAGATATGGCCTCGGAACACTGAGACCGAAAGGTCGAGCGTGAATCATATAGTAGATATGATCAACATAGTGATGTTCACCATTGAAAACTACTTCATCTCACGTGATGATCGGACATGGTTTAGTTGATATGGATCACGTGATCACTTAGATGATTAGAGGGATGTCTATCTAAGTGGGAGTTATTAAGTAATTTGATTAATTGAACTTTAATTTATCATGAACTTAGTACCTGATAGTATTTTGCATGTCTATGTTATTGTAGATAGATGGCCCGTGATGTTGCTCCGTTGAATTTTAATGCGTTCCTTGAGAAAGAAAAGTTGAAAGATGGTGGTAGCAATTACACAGACTGAGTCCATAACTTGAGGATTATCCTCATTGTTGCAAAGAAGAATTACGTCCTGGAAGCACCGCTAGGCACCAAACCCGCTGCAGGTGCAACGCCAGATGTTATGAATGTCTGGCAGAGCAAAGCTGATGACTACTCGATAGTTCAGTGTGCCATGCTTTACGGCTTAGAACCGGGACTTCAACGACGTTTTGAACATCATGGAGCATATGAGATGTTCCCGGAGTTGAAGTTAATATTTCAAGCAAATGCCCAGATTGAGAGATATGAAGTCTCCAATAAGTTCTACAGCTGCAAGATGGAAGAGAATAGTTCTGTCAGTGAGCATATACTCAAAATCTCTGGGTATAACAATCACTTGATTCAACTGGGAGTTAATCTTCCAGATGATAGTGTCATTGACAGAATTCTTCAATCACTACCACCAAGCTACAAGAGCTTCGTGATGAACTATAATATGCAAGGGATGGATAAGACAATTCCCGAGCTCTTCGCAATGCTAAAGGCTGCGGAGGTAGAAATCAAGAAGGGGCATCAAGTGTTGATGGTCAACAAGACCACCAGTTTCAAGAAAAAGGGTAAAGGGAAGAAGGGGAACTTCAAGAAGAACGGCAAGCAAGTTGCTGCTCAAGTGAAGAAGCCCAAGTCTGGACCTAAAACTGAGACTGAGTGCTTCTACTGCAAAGGGACTGGTCATTGGAAGCGGAACTGCCCCAAGTATTTGGCGGATAATAAGGATGGCAAGGTGAACAAAGGTATATGTGATATACATGTTATTGATGTGTACCTTACTAATGCTCGCAGTAGCACCTGGGTCTTTGATATTGGTTCTGTTGCTAATATTTGCAACTCGAAACAGGGGCTACAGATTAAGCAAAGATTGGCTAAGGATGAGGTGACGATGCGCGTGGGAAATGGTTCCAAAGTCGATGTGATCGCGGTCGGCACGCTACCTCTACATCTACCTTCGGGATTAATTTTAGACCTGAGTAATTGTTATTTGGTGCCATCGTTAAGCATGGACATTATATCTGGATCTTGTTTGATGCGAGATGGTTATTCATTTAAATCTGAGAATAATGGCTGTTCTATTTATATGAGTAATATCTTTTATGGTCATGCACCCTTGAAGAGTGGTCTATTTTTGATGAATCTCGATAGTAGTGATACCCATATTCATAATATTGAAGCTAAATGGCGCAGAATTAATAATGATAGTGCAACTTATTTGTGGCACTGCCGTTTAGGTCATATTGGTGTAAAGCGCATGAAGAAACTCCATTCTGATGGACTTAGTGAATCACTTGGTACTTGCGAACCATGCCTCATGGGCAAGATGACTAAAACGTCGTTCTCGAAACTATGGAGCAAGCAACTGATTTGTTGGAAATCATACATACTGATGTGTGTGGTCCAATGAATGTTGAGGCTCGCGGCGGGTATCGTTATTTTCTCACCTTCATAGATGATTTGAGCAGATATGGGTATATCTACTTGATGAAACATAAGTCTGAAACATTTGAAAAAGTTTAAAGAATTTCAGAGTGAAGTGGAAAATCATCATAACAGGAAAATAAAGTTTCTACGATCTGATCATGGAGGAGAATATTTGAGTTACGAGTTTGGTCTTCATTTGAAACAATGCGGAATAGTTTCGCAACTCACACCACTCGGAACACCATAGCATAATGGTGTGTCCGAACATCGTAATCGTACTTTACTAGATATGGTACGATCTATGATGTCTCTTACTGATTTACCGCTATCGTTTTGGGGTTATGCTTTAGAGACGGCTGCATTCACATTAAATAGGGCACCATCTAAATCCGTTGAGACGACGCCTTATGAACCGTGGTTTGGCAAGAAACCAAAGTTGTCGTTTCTTAAAGTTTGGGGCTGCGATGCTTATGTGAAAAAACTCCAACCTGATAAGCTCGAACCCAAATTGGAGAAATGTATATTCATAGGATACCCAAAGGAGACTGTTGGGTAGACCTTCTATCACAAATCTGAAGGCAAGACATTCGTTGCTAAGAACGGATTCTTTCTAGAGAAGGGGTTTCTCTCAAAAGAAGTGAGTGGGAGGAAAGTAGAACTTGATGAGGTAACTGTACCTGCTCCCTTATTGGAAATTAGATCATCACATAAATATGTTCCTGTGACTCCTACACCAATTAGTGAGGAAGCTAATGATGAAGATCATGAAACTTCAGATCAAGTTACTACCGAACCTCGTAGGTGAACCAGAGTAGGATCCGCACCATAGTGGTACGGTAATCCTGTTCTGGAGGTCATGTTACTTGACCATGACGAACCTACAAACTATGAGGAAGCGATGATGAGCCCAGATTCCGCAAAATGGCTTGAGGCCATGAAATCTGAGATGGGATCCATGTATGAGAACAAAGTGTGGACTTTGGTTGACTTGCCCGATGATTGGAAAGCCATCGAGAATAAATGGATCTTCAAGAAGAAGACTGATGCTGACGGTAATATTACTGTCTACAAAGCTCGACTTGTTGCGAAAGGTTTTCGACAAGTTCAAGGAGTTGACTACGATGAGACCTTCTCACCCGTAGCGATGCTTAAGTCCGTCCAAATCATGTTAGCAATTGCAGCATTTTATGATTATGAAATTTGGCAAATGGATGTAAAGACTGCATTCCTGAATGGATTTCTGGAAGAAGAGTTGTATATGATGCAACCTTAAGGTTTTATCGATCCAAAGGGTGCTAACAAAGTGTGCAAACTCCAGCGATCCATCTATGGACTGGTGCAAGCATCTCGGAGTTGGAATAAATGTTTTGATAGTGTGATCAAAGCATATGGTTTTATACAAACTTTTTGAGAAGCCTGTATTTACAAGAAAGTGAGTGGGAGCTCTGTAGCATTTCTAATATTATATGTGGATGACATATCGTTGATTGGAAATGATATAGAATTTCTGGATAGCATAAAAGGATACTTGAATAAGAGTTTTCCAATGAAAGACCTCGGTGAAGCTGCTTATATATTGGGCATCAAGATCTATAGAGATAGATCAAGACTCCTAATTGGACTTTCACAAAGTTCATACCTTGATAAAGTTTTGAAGAAGTTCAAACTGGATCAAGCAAAGAAAGGGTTCTTGCCTGTGTTACAAGGTGTGAAATTGAGTCAGACTCAATGCCCGACCACTGCAGAAGATAGAGAGAAAATGAAAGATGATCCCTATGCTTCAGCCATAGGCTCTATCATGTATGCAATCAGACCTGATGTGTGCCTTGCTATTAGTTTAGTAGGGAGGTACCAAAGTAATCCAGGAGTGGATCACTGGACAGCGGTCAAGAACATCCTGAAATACCTGAAAAGGACCAAGGATATGTTTGTCATTTATGGAGGTGACAAAGAGCTCATTGTAAGTGGTTACGTCGATGCAAGCTTTGACACTGATCTGGGTGACTCTAAGTCACAAACCGAACATGTGTTTTTATTGAACGGTGGAGCTGTCAGTTGGTGCAGTTCTAAGCAAAGCATCATGGCGGGATCTACGTGTGAAGCGGAGTACATAGCTGCTTCGGAAGCAGCAAATGAAGGAGTCTGGATGAATGAGTTCATATCCGATCTAGGTGTCATACCTAGTGCATCAGGTCCAATGAAAATCTTTTGTGAAAATACTGGTACAATTGCCTTGGCAAAGGAATCCAGATTTCACAAAAGAACCAAGCACATCAAGAGACGCTTCAATTCCATCCGCGCTCAAGTCAAGGAGGGATACATAGAGATTTGCAAGATACATACAGATCTGAATGTTGCAAACCCGTTGACTAAGCCTCTCTCACGAGCAAAACATGATCAGCACCAAGACTCCATGGGTGTTGTCATTACTCTGTAAATCTAGATTATTGACTCTTGTGCAAGTGGGAGACTAAAGAAAATATGCCCTAGAGGCAATAATAAAGTTGTTATTTATATTTCCTTATATCATGATAAATGTTTATTATTCATGCTAGAATTGTATTAACCGGAAACTTAGTACATGTGTGAATACATAGACAAACAGAGTGTCACTAGTTTGCCTCTACTTGACTAGCTTGTTGAATCAATGATGGTTATGTTTCCTAACCATAGACATGAGTTGTCATTTGATTAATGGGATCACATCATTAGAGAATGATGTGATTGACTTGACCCATATGTTAGCTTAGCACGATGTTCGTTTAGTTTGTTGCTATTGCTTTCTTCATGACTTATACATGTTCCTATGACTATGAGATTATGCAACTCCCGAGTACTGGAGGAACACTTTATGTGCTACCAAACGTCACAATGTAACTGGGTGATTATAAAGGTGCTCTACAGGTGTCTCCGATGGTGCTTGTTGAGTTGGCATAGATCGAGATTAGGTCCGATTGTCGGAGAGGTATCTCTGGGCCCTCTCGGTAATGCACATCACTATAAGCCTTGCAAGCATTGTGACTAATGAGTTAGTTGAGGGATGATGCATTATGGAACGAGTAAAGAGACTTGCCTGTAATGAGATTGAACTAGGTATTGAGATACCGATGATCGAATCTTGGGCAAGTAACATACCGGTGACAAAGGGAACAACGTATGTTGTTATGCGGTTTGACTGATAAAGATCTTCGTAGAATATGTAGGAGCCAATATGAGCATCCAGGTTCCGCTATTGGTTATTGACCGGAGACGAGTCTCGGTCATGTCTACATAGTTCTTGAACCCGTAGGGTCCGCACGCTTAAAGTTCGATGACGATCGGTAATATGAGTTTATGTGTTTTGATGTACCGAATGTAGTTCGGAGTCCCGGATATGATCACGGACATGACGAGGAGTCTCGAAATGGTCGAGACATAAAGATCGATATATTGGAAGACTATATTTGGACATCGGAATAGTTCCATGTGAAATCGGGATTTTACCGGAGTACTGGGAGGTTACCGGAACCCCCCGGTAAAGGTATGGGCTTTATTGGGCCATAGTGGAGAGAGAGAGAGAGGAGACCAGGGCAGGCCGGGCGCCCCCTCTCCCTCTGGTCCGAATTGGACTAGGAGGGGGCGGCGCCCCCTTTCCTTCCTCCCTCTCTCCCCCTTCCTTCTTTCCTAGTCCAACTAGGAAAGGGAGGTGGAATCCTACTCCCGGTGGGAGTAGGACTCCTCCTGGCGTGCCCTGCTAGGGCCGGCCGGCCTCCCCCCTTGCTCCTTTATATACGGGGGCAGGGGGCACCCCAAGACACACAAGTTGGTCAGTTGATCTTTTAGCCGTGTGCGGTGCCCCCCTCCACCATAATTCACCTCGGTCATATCGTAGCGGTGCTTAGGCGAAGCTCTACATCGGTAGCATCATCATCACCGTCATCACGCCGTCGTGCTGACAAACTATCCCTCGAAGCTCTGCTGGATCAAAGTTTGTGGGACGTCACCGAGCTGAACGTGTGCTGAACTCAGAGGTGCCGTACGTTCGGTACTTGGATCGGTCGGATCGTGAAGATGTACGACTACATCAACCGCGTTCTCATAACGCTTCCGCTTACGGTCTACGAGGGTACGTGGACAACACTCTCCCCTCTCGTTACTATGCATCACCATGATCTTGCGTGTGCATAGGAATTTTTTTGAAATTACTGTGTTCCCCAACAGCGCATAGCTCGGCAGGCTACTTCTTACTGCATCCGGGAAGGTGAGCTATATCGAAAACAACCGAATGATGTTCTCTTGCGATGCGTCTCCAGGGAGTAGGGGAATGAACTGCTAGCTGACACACACGGCGGAGACTGCAGGCATCATTCCTCGACATGCACCTTGGTGGGCAAGGCGTTCCACAGCGGATTCTACTGGCCCACGGCACTCAGCAACGCAACCGAGCTGGTGAAATCCTGCGAGGCTTGCCAGTTCCATGCCAAGCAAATCCACCAACCAGCTCAGGGCCTCCAGACCATCCCACTCTCGTGGCCGTTTACGGTCTGGGGGCTGGATATCATGGGTCCATTTCCTCGAGCACCCGGGGGCTACCGCTACCTCTACATCGCCATCGACAAGTTCACCAAGTGGGCGGAGGTGGAAGCTGTCCGCACCATCCCAGCCGGCTCCGCAGTCAAGTTCATCAAGGGCCTCGTGAGCCGGTTCGGAGTCCCTAATCGCATCATCACCGACAACGGCTCACAGTTCACCAGCAATCTCTTCAAAATATATTGTGCTAATCTTGGAATGCAGATATGCTACGCCTCGGTGGCACACCCCAAAAGCAACGACTAGGCTGAGCGCGCTAACGCGGAGGTCCTGAGGGGCCTCAAGACAAGGACCTTCAAAAAGAAGCTCGAGGCCTGCGGCAGGGGCTGGTACGACGAGCTCCAGTCCATGTTGTGGTCCATCCGCACCACTGCCACCAAGCCAACAGGCGAGACTCCGTTCTTCCTCGTGTACGGAGCCGAAGCGGTTCTCCCTCACGAGGTCAGGCATCGCTCCGCACGGGTCCTGGCGTTTGACGAGGCACGTTAGGACGCCATGCGGGGGATGGACCTCGTGCCAGGGGGAGGAACACCGCCGCCAAGCCTCGCTCCGTGCGGCGAGGTACCAGCAGGCGTTGCGGCGGTATCACTGCCGCAGCGTCCGCTCCAGGACGCTCGAGGTCGGCGATCTCGTCCTGAGGCGTGTGCTCTCCAAGGAAGGGCTGGATAAGCTCTCAGCCATGTGGGAGGGCCCGTTTAGGATCGCCCGTGTCTCCAGGCCTGGCGCTGTGCGCCTGGAGACGCAGGACGGGATCCCTGTGACGCCCTCGATTCAATCGTACACTAATCATACACGCAAATGTGTACGATCAAGATCAAGGACTCACGGGAAGATATCACAACACAACTCTAGACACAAATTAAAATAATACAAGCTTTATATTACAAGCCAGGGGCCTCGAGGGCTCGAATACATAAGCTCTAATACACAAGAGTCAGCGGAAGCAACAATATCTGAGTAAGACATAGGTTAGACAAGTTTGCCTTAAGAAGGCTAGCACAAAATCAACAACGATCGAAAAGGCAAGGCCCCCTGCCTGGGAGCCTCCTAACTACTCCAAGTCGTCAGCGGCCGTCACGTAGTAGTAGGCACCCTCGGGGTAGCACTAGTCATCAATGGTGTCATCTGGCTCCTGGGATCCATCATCTGGTCGCAACAATCGGGTATGGGGGAAAAGAGATAGCAAAGCAACCGTGAGTACTCATCCAATGTACTCGCAAGACCTACATCAGATCTAAACTAAGTATGCATCTGTATCAAAGGAAAGGGTTGTATCTGTGGACTAAACTGCAGAATGCCAGAAGAGAAGGGGAAAGCCTAGCCTATCAAAGACTAGCATCTTCAAGCATCTTGCAGCATATAGAAGAGTACAGATCAACATAATGTAAAGTAGGTAGTGTTATCAACCTCGGCCAGAGATCCTTTCTCGACTCCCTGCGAGAAAGCAATCCCAGAGCCATACTATCCATTTCTCATCACAATCAATTCCTCATCACCATCCATTTCTCATATCCATTCCTCATCTCAAGCATCCAGTTCTAGTTGTATCGATCGGGGTACAACTCCAAGTGTCCGTTACCGTAGGACAGGCTATCGATAGATGTTTTCTTCCCTGCAGGGGTGCACCAACTTACCCACCATGCTCGATTAACTCCGGCCGGACACACTTTCCTGGGTCATGCCTGGCCTCGGCCAAACAATACGCCACAACCCGACCTAGGCTTAATAGAGAGGCCAGCACGCCGGACTAAGCCTATGCCCCCAGGGGTCATGGGCCATCGCCCCGGGAACTCCTGCACGTTGCGTGGGCGGCCGGTGAGCAGACGTACCTACCTCCTTCAACAAGGTAGGAGCTTAAGCAGTCCAACCCGGCGCGCGCCGCTCAGTCGCTGACGTCTATTAAGCTTCGGCTGATGTATACGACGCAGAACGCCCATACAATGCCCACGTGATGGTTAGTGCTTTCAGGCCAGAGGCCCCTCGGATCAAATATCCAAACCATAGTGGATTAGCAGCACGCGGTAACGAGCAGAGACTCACGACCGATGTGACCCCGTAAGTATCTCGCGGGCACCTTCCAAGTCAACCCGACTCCACATCACTCGCTATTAAGCTCGCGCGGGTACCTCTCAGGGCCGACCCGTCTTTAGTAACATGGCTCAGTGCAAAGTCATAGTAACCATAGTAACTGTGTCTAACACCAAGGGGAAAACCCGAGGAATCACCCCCGGTGAATTCCACTCGATGTTATCATCAAGGTGAACGTAAGAGGATCCACCCTCGAGGTTCACATTTGATGACTTGCACGACAGAGCCATAACGGAAGTGGTTAAGGAGGAAATCACCCTCGATGACCTCGACCGTATAGCTACACTACAGAGATCTCATCAGGAGTGATGTAAGAGGTTCCACCCTCGGCACTCGATAGTAACTCTGCAGAGTCGTACAACTAGGGGGGTGATGTGCGGTGTCGGGGCCTGGACATCGATCACGTGATCTAGTCATCGAACATAAAGCGAGGCAACTGGGACAAGGTGGGGTCACTGATGGATCTCTAACCAACCTATACTAAGAAGTTTAGGATAAGCAGGTAAGGTATGAAAGCAGGTAACAACAACAGGCTATGCATCAGAGTAGGATCATACAGAAAGCAGTAGCAGTTCTAATGCAAGCATGAGAGGGAAGAAATGGGCGATATCGGAATGCTCAAGGGGGGTTTGCTTGCCTGGTTGCTCATACAAGAAGGAGGGGTCGTCGGTGACGTAGTCGATCACAGCGGCATCATCGGACTCGGGGTCTACCGAGAGAAGAGGGGGAAGAAACAGTAAATACAGAGAAAACAATGCATCACAAGGCATAACATGATGACGGGCAAAGCTAGGGTTACCCTAACGTAGTACTACACGTTGCAGACTGAGGGGATAAACATCCGAGGATGAATTCCCGGCGTTAGGCGAATTCTGGACAGATGAAAGAGAGGGGACGGGTCCATGTTCAGCATGCTAGGGGCATGTGACAGGTGAAAGGACCGCACATTTGGATTCGTTGGATTTTTCTGAGCAACTTTCATATAGAAAACATTTTCATCCGAGCTACGGTTTAATTTCTACGAATTCCTAAAGATTTAAACAATATCCTTGAATTATTTAAAGTAACAGAAAGGGAAATATGACATCAGCATGATGCAATGTTGACGTCAGCAGGTCAACAGGTCGGCTGACCAGTCAAACCAGACAGGTGGTGCCCACATGTCAGCCACTGTAATTAACAGAGTTTATATTAAACTAAACTAAGGTTAAATAGCTACTGGGCCCCACATGCCAGTCTCTAATTAGTAACTAATTTGGTTTTAGATATTTAAAACATTTTAACTAATTCAAATAGGCGGTGGGGCCCGCATGTCAGTGGCACTGGCTGCCTGGTCAGCAGTTGACTGGGTCAACCCAGTCAACTAGGACCCACTGGCAGTGGCACTGGGGTGGCCCCAGGCCAACTACGTAGGCGGCGGCCGGCGTTTCACCGCCGGCGACGTCAGAACGCGGCGGGGGCACCCGGGCCTCGTCAGAAACGTGCTAGGGGCGGCCGTTTCGCATGCGGTTGGCATCGTTCGAACACGCGCACGACGGCGCGTCGACTAGGGGGCGGTGGCGTCGCCGGAGTTGGCTGGAGCGGCGCCGACGAGCAGCGAGGGCGGCGGTCGCACTCGGGCGACGACGAGGATGGTGCTACGGGACACCGTTTTTAGCACGGCCGGGCTCGTTCGAACGAGAAGACGACGGCGAGGCGATCTGGGGTGGTCGCAGAGGCTGCGGTGGTCGGGAACGTCGACGGCGAGCGGCGAGGCGGACGCCGGACTTCGGTCGTCGTCGGGAACGGGGCTGGGGTGCGTTTGCGGGCAACTGTAGGATCGAAAGTATGTCTAGAGGGGGGGTGATTAGACTACTTGACCAAATAAAAACTTAACCTTTTCCCAATTTTAGTTCTTGGCAGATTTAGCTATTTTAGGACAAGTCAAGCAATCATCACACAATTCAAGCAAGCATGCAAAGAGTATATTGGCAGCGGAAAGTAAAGCATGCAACTTGCAAGAATATAAAGGGAAGGGTTTGGAGAATTCAAACGCTATTGGAGACACGGATGTTTTTCCCGTGGTTCGGATAGGTGGTGCTATCCTACATCCACGTTGATGGAGACTTCAACCCACGAAGGGTAACGGTTGCGCGAGTCCACACAGGGCTCCACCCAAGGGCAACGGTTGCGCGAGTCCACGAAGGGCTCCACCCACAAAGGGTCCACGAAGAAGCAACCACCCACAAAGGGTCCACAAATAAGCAACCTTGTCTATCCCACCATGGCCATCGCCCACGAAGGACTTGCCTCACTAGCAGTAGATCTTCACGAAGTAGCCGATCTCCTTGCCCTTACAAACTCCTTGGTTCAACTCCACAATCTTGATGGAGGCTCCCAAGTGACACCTAGCCAATCTAGGAGACACCACTCTCCAAGAAGTAACAAATGGTGTGTAGGTAATGAACTCCTTGCTCTTGTGCTTCAAATGATAGTCTCCCCAACACTCAACTCTCTCTCATAGGATTTGGATTTGGTGGAAAGAAGATTTGAGTGGAAAGCAACTTGGGAAGGCTAGAGATCAAGATTCATATGGTAGGAATGGAATGTCTTGGTCTCAACACATGAGTAGGTGGTTCTCTCTCAGAACATATGAGTTGGAATGATGTGTGTGTTCTGATGGCTCTCTCACTGAATGAGAAAGAGGTGGAGGGGTATATATAGCCTCCACACAAAATCCAACCGTTACACAGTTTTCCAATCTCGGTGGGACCGAATCAATAAACTCGGTCTGACCGAAATAGTAAACCTAGTGACTGTTAGGAATTTCGGTGGGACTGACATGCAACTCGGTAGGACCGATTCGGTTAGGGTTTGGGCATAACGTAATCTCGGTGAGACCGATTACACAAACTCGGTGAGACCGAATTTGGTAATTAGCTAACCAGAGAGTTGGTCAGGCAAACTCGGTGGGACCGATTTGCTCTTTCGGTGAGACCGAGTGGAACTCGGTGAGACCGAGTGGAACTCGGTGAGACCGAAAAGTTACAAAGGGGAAACACTGAGTTTACATTGCAATCTCGGTGGGACCGATTCGCTCTTTCGGTGGGACCGAAAAGTTACGAAAGGGAAACAGAGAGTTTGCAACCCCATCTCGGTGGGACCGAGATCCTTATCGGTAGAACCGAATTGCTAGGGTTTGGCAGTGGCTAATGACAAGTGAAACTCGGTGGCGCCGGATAGGAAGAATCGGTAGGACCGAGTTTGGCTTAGAGTTTTGGTCATATGTGGATATGGGAAAGTAGTTGAGGGTTTTGGAGCATATCACTAAGCACATGAAGCAAGAGGCTCATTAAGCAACACCTCATCCCTCCTTAATAGTATTGGCTTTTCCTATGGACTCAATGTGATCTTGGATCACTAAAATATAAAATGAAGAGTCTTGAGCTTTTGAGCTTGAGCCAATCCATTGTCCTTAGCATTTTGAGGGTTCCACTTTCACATCCATGCCATGCCAATCATTGAGCTTTCCTGAAATAATTATCTTGGAATAGCATTAGCTCAATGAGCTATATGTTGTTATGAATTACCAAAACCACCTAGGGATAGTTGCACTTTCAATCTCCCCCTTTTTGGTAATTGATGACAACATATAGATCAAAGCTTCGACAAAAGATAATAAGCATGAAATATATCGTCGCTTTGAGAAGTATGTGATAAGTAAGAGCTCCCCCTAAATTTGTGCATATTTAAAATTTGCTTTGGACTGCAAATGCACAAAGAGTTAGAGTCATGGGTTACTCTTCCATGTCACATACATCTTGGTGGAGCGCTCAAAATGATAAGATTGAAATGCATGCACTCATCACCAAGAATAGTGAATGATCACAAACGATAGATAGAATGATAATATTTAAGCAAGCATCAAGCAAACATTAAGTGTAGCTTATGATCAAACACATGATCATCGATGTCTCATAGGCATAAGGACGTAGTATCTCACACACAAGCAAACAAAGTTCGAAAAACCACCAAATAAAGCAAGAGAGAAAAGCAACACTCTCTCTCTCTCTCGAAGCCTATGATCTATACATCTTCTCCCCCTTTGGCAACAAGTTACCAAAAAGTTCCTAGAAAATGCATAGCACTAGATCGACGCTCAGGCTTGATCTTCAGGTGGTGGTGGAGTCCGGATCACTCCAAGGACGAAGCCTTCGGTAGACGTGGTCGGAGTGGAAGCTGAAGTGGATGCTAGAGCTGGTGGAACTGAGGTTGTGGCTGGTGCAGACGTTGTAGCTCTGGTGTCAGCAACTGGCAGTGCAGACGACCTCGGACCTCGTGGCACCCTCGCAAACGCATGAGTCGTGGTCCTGCCTCTCCTCTCATTCATGTCCTCCTGGAGCTGCTCCACTGCAGACTAAACTTCTGTTACCTTGATGTCCAAGTCATAGAACCTCTGTTCCATGATCCTCTCTAAACTCGCCTGGTTCTGAGTCAGGGTGGCTATACTCTGCTCAATCTGCAGGGTGGACGCAATCAAGTAACTGAGCTGCTCTTGTTTGGTCTTCAAGAAAAGTCAGATGCCTCCGCTTGAGTAGGCATCCTGGCAGCTTTCTCCTTCTTCGCCTTCTCCTTCTGAGCTTGTGCATGGGCAGATGATGGTTCATTCTCTGTCATCACAACTTCATTGTTCTCAAAATCTGGACGGATGGGCAGGTGTTCCTTATCCAACAAATATACGCCCGTGCCCATCTTGGAGTTGATGAGCTCCTGAATCTGAGGGGCATATCCACAACTCCTCTTCTGATCTGCCGCAGTCCTTTTGATTGTTTCCACTATAAGGCTCATGACTTTGAATTTTTGAGGCACGTCAAAAACATGAAGAAAATTGATCGCGTGACCTCTGATCATCTTGTGATCTCCAGACTTGGGCAGAAGGGTGTGCCTAAGGATCCAGTTGATCGTAGGCAATCCTAAGAGCAGATAATGCACTGAGCCAAACTTGAACGTGCCAAGTGCTTCATTCGGAATCTCCTTGTACATGTTGGACATGGAGTTGTGGTCCATCTTTTTCTTGGCATAAATGTCCAAGTCATCTGCTTGCTCCTCTGGGGCATTGATCAGCTTCGCCCATTCCTCAACAGTAGAGTGGTACCTCGTACCCTCAGACATCCATGTAATCCTCCCATCTGGATAAAAATGAGCTGTGGAGTAGAACTGCATGATGAGTTCCTCGTTCCACTTTATGAGCTTTTGCCCAACAAAGTCCTCTACTCCACACGGCTTGAAGCTGTCCTGAACTCCTGGGTAGTACTCTTCATTGTCCTTGATATAGGTCCAGTCGACCCATCTCATGTCACATACGATTGGCTTCTTGTCAAGTAGCACTGTCTCATAGAAATCCTGTTGCTCCTTTGTATGAAACCTGTAGTCCACTGCAGTCCTTCTCCTAGAAGCATATGGATCTACTTCTCTCCATTTCCTGAGCCCTGAGTCTCTCCTTAGCTTCATATCCTTAGCCACAGGATGAGCATCGTTGTGGTCTGGGATCTTGGGCTTGAGCTTCCGAAGGACACTCTCTTCCTCTTCCTCTGCAACAGTCTCAGGCACTGGGGCCTTGTTCTTCTCAGTGGCTGGGATGCTTCTTGTGTTTCTCTTTGGTGCACTCTTAGGCTTAGATGCAGCCTTAGGTGCTTCCTTGGGCTTGGATGCAGCTCCCCCTGACCTTATGGCATCTCCCATAAGTTTGGCTGCCTTGGGTGCTGGTGCAGCTGCCTCTTCTTCCTCCTCCTCTTCTACCATGATGGAGGCCTTCCCAAGCACTCTAGCCACAGTCTTCTTCACTCTCTCTTTCCTTTTCTTGCCCTCAGCTGCAACAGGCTCAATGGGAGCAGGGTTCTCAGTTGAGGCTCTAGCCTTTGACATGGGTTGCCTGCCTGCTGGCCTTTTGATTTTCAGGCCTGGCTTTGAGCCTTGAGTTGCCTCAACTCTCTTGGAAGTGGCCTCTTCCTCTACCACATAGTCCTCATCTTCAGAATCTGAGGTTTTTTTCTTCCTTTGTCTCGTGGCAGCTTTAGGCAGGTTGCTGGGTGTGCTCCTGCTGCCATCATCTGAGGAACTTGAGGGGCTAGTGCCCTCACTCAACTGCACTTGCTGCTCTGACAAGTTTTGGCTGTCACTCTGGTCTGACATGTTGCAAACTGACTGCTGACCCTGTGAATTGATTATAGAGGAGATAGAGTGGATGAGCATCACAAAATGCAGAGATTTTTGCAAAAAGAATGATTCAAAAACTTAGTTTTAGTTTCCCATTGAAATCATCTCGGATCTACCGATTTTCAAACTCGGTGATACCGAAGCAGTTTTGGAACCTAAACTAGTGAACTCGGTAGGACCGAGTCACAGTTCGGTGGCACCGAGACTGCTAGGGTTTCACTGAGTTCAAAAATCGGTCACACCGATAAGTAATTCTCCGTCAGACCGAGTCTCACTTGTGCAATGGCATAAGCCAAATCGGTGGGACCGAGTTTTTCAACTCGGTGGGTCCGAGATGGTTTCGGCGGAAACCTAAACCTAGAATTTTCGAATCAAACCTAATCTATGAGCGTTTTGACTGGATAGAAGTTTATCAAACGTGGCCAGAAACAATGTGATCACAATGTGCTAGGAATCAGATTGAGGAATAGCACAAAGATCAAGTCCATACCCTAGTTCGGCAAGGACTTGCTACGGCGGCAACGGCGGGGCAGAAATCCCGTTGACGGCGACGGAGACCAGCGACTGGAGGCTGCTGGCGGCGAGAAGACGATCCGGAGACCTCGGGGGCAGAGCAGGCTATCGCGCGGGCGAGGGGTTCGGAGAAATTTCCAAATTTTGCTCGTGACTATATATAGCCCGACCCTGTCGGTGTGACCGAGTTGAACAACTCGGTGGCACCGAGATTCATAACTGCATGCAGTTACTGAAACTCGGTGAGACCGAAAGGTTCAAATCGGTTGCACCGAGATGGAAAACCTAGATCAACTAAATGATCTCGGTAGGACCGAAAGTGGAGTATCGGTTAGACCAGAATCATAAAGAGGTTTTGGAAGTTTAAGTCTATGACGAATCGGGGACTCCGAGCGCTCCTCACACAGAGTGGTTCGAATCTGACTTGATCAAATTTTGTGATGCAGCATGAATAGAGTTTGAGACGAGAAAAGCATAGATAGCTAGAGGAGGTTCTTAGGCATTCTTGTCCATCCACTTGGCAAAAAGAAATAAAAGCGAACAATCAAAGCAACAAGTGGATGTCCTCGAATGAGTAAAATATGCAATCAGCATGCTCACACAATAAGATGGCAAATGAAATATGTGGCAAGGCATGCACAACCAATTCTAGCATCTATCAAGCAATTTGCGATGACTAGGTCATCTATATATGAGTATATTGACTTAGGAGTCAAGTGAGAACACTTGATCGTAGGTCATACTCATCGTTTAAGCTCAAGTGGGGTTACCACTTTTACATAAAGCATTGTTTTGTTCACATCTTTAGAGTTGCTTTAGCTCAAGTCTTAGAGTAAAGCTCCCCCTAGATGTGATATCCCCCCTAAGAGGGATGAACTAACCTTGGGTTTTGTCGATGATGACTTCATGTAGATATTGAAGATGTGTATGCTCAATGTTGATGTAGATCTCTTGGAGCTATCCATTTGAGTGAATTGCACTTTCAATACCTACATGGGTTAGTCCCACAAGGAACAAACAAGGATATCCATAGACATAGAGTGATGCACACAAAAGATGATGTCCATGAAAACTTTTAGGTTACCTTGTCCCTTGTCTTACCAACAAGAGGGTTTGTGACTCCTTGAACTAGTGCAAGATGTGGAAGTTGATTGCACTTGTTCTTGCCAAAATGATAAGAGTGAAGTATGTTGGCGGAGTCACCCTCAAGAACTCTCTAGTTCTTCTTCTTTTGGATCCACATCATCTTGATGGGAATCCTTGGAGTTGTAGTCGTACTTGATGAAGTGGAACTTGAAGAAGTCTTGGGAATCCACTTGACTAAGGTCTTAGGAGCTTCTTCAAATGCATCAATTTCCTCTTGAAGCTTGTCCTTGCCTTTTTGCTCGTAGTCTTGTGGTGGAAGATCATCTTGAGCTTGTGTCCCCTTGAAAGAAGTATACTTCTCTTGTTGAGGGACAAACTTTGTCTTGGGGTATTGATCTTCTTCCCATTCAACTCCATTGGCATTGAACTTTCGTTCAAAACCAACACCTTGATTCTTCTGGTGCATTCCTTGCTTGCGCACAATTTCCTCGAATTGCTTACTCCCGGCAAGGCTTTTGTACACTCCTTTCTCTATAATTCCCTTCAATAAGCTATTTTCTTGCTCAAGTGTAACTTGGCTAAGAGAATCATTAGTGGAATCAAGAGAACTACTAGAAGCAACAATATTGAATTTAGCATGATCATTGTTACAACTAGAGGAAGAATCTTTCTTGTTAGACTTGACTTGAGGCATGTAAGTGGATAAGAGTAAACGCTTGGAAATGTAAGAAGAACTTTTCTTGCGGAGATCATCATTGATTGCCTTTAAGAACTCATGCTCTTTCTCAAGATTGAGCTTTTCAAAGCGTAGTTTCTCATGAGCTCTTAAAAGTTCTCGATGATCTTCGAAGATAGTGTCATGAGCCAACTTAAGAGTTTTTAGTTCTTTAGTTAGAGCCTCAATCTTCTCCTTATCATTGTCACTCGTTTTATCTTGATTAGCATGATTAATTGGTCTTTCATCATAGTATTCATCACTAGAGTTGTCACCAAGCAAATCATCACCTAACAAGTCATCTTCATCACTATTGAAATCAACATACTCGGGGTGTGTTACCTTAGGACCTTTGGCCATGAAGCATCTCCCAATTCCTTCATTTGGTGAGTCAAATATGTCGTATGACTTGGTTGACACAAGTGCTAGACCGGCAACACCTTCATATTGAGTATCTTCGGAGTCGGAGTGATAACTTCTCTCGGAGTGGCTGTCAGAGTCGGAGCCGGATACCCATTCACCAACATGAGCTTGATGTCTTCGTCTTGTGTAGCTCCTTGATGATTTTTCCTTCCTTTCCGAATCCTTGCTTCTCCGTGAGTATCTTCGTTCATAACGATCATCTCTACTCCTTCTCTCTCTTGGTGGTGATCCTTTGCTTCTTCTTTTTGAAGAATCTTCTCTTCTCTTGTAGGGAGCCGTACACTCATTGGAGTAGTGTCCGGGTCTTCCACAATTGTAACAGTTTCGCTCTCGACTAGAAGATCTTTTGTCATTGTAGGACCTTGACTTGGAGCTTCTATCTTTGCTTCTACTCTTGTAGAACTTGTTGAAGTTCTTCACCATTAAGCTCAATTCTTCATTGAAGTCTTGTTTCTCACTTGATGATGTAGGGGCTTCACATGAGGCTTTATAGGCACCACTTGATTTGTTGTGAAGTTCCTCTTTATCTTTAAGTGACATCTCATGAGCAACAATTCTTCCAATCACCTCCGTTGGCTTGAGATCTTTGTAATTGGGCATCATTTGGATCAATGTGCACACGGTATCATATTTTCCATCCAAGGCTCTTAGGATCTTCTTGATGATGAATCTATCGGTCATCTCTTCACTTCCTAAGCCGGCAATCTCATTTGTGATGAGAGCAAGCCTAGAGTACATTTCAGCGACACCTTCACCATCCTTCATCTTGAACTTGTCAAGTTGGCTTTGAAGCACATCCAACTTGGATTCCTTGACGGAGTCGGTACCTTTGTGCATATCAATCAAAGTGTCCCAAATTTCCTTTGCATTCTCAAGGCGGCTGATTTTGTTGAATTCTTCGGGGCATAATCCGTTGAAAAGAATATCACAAGCTTGAGCATTGTATTGCAACATCTTCAACTCATCCGCGGTAGCTTCACGGTTTGGTTCTCTCCCATCAAAGAAGTCACCTTGCAAACCAACACACACAATAGCCCAAACAGCGGGGTTATGTCCAAGAATATGCATTTTCATTTTATGCTTCCAACTAGAAAAATTAGTACCATCAAAGTAAGGACCTCTACGGTGATAATTTCCCTTGCTAGACGCCATACTCTCCTAGGTTGTGAAACCAAGGCTATGACCACCAAAAGCTATGGAGATCAAGCAAATGGAGAGCAAAGCTCTGATACCACTTGTAGGATCGAAAGTATGTCTAGAGGGGGGGGGGGTGATTAGACTACTTGACCAAATAAAAACTTAACCTTTTCCCAATTTTAGTTCTTGGCAGATTTTAGCTATTTTAGGACAAGTCAAGCAATCATCACACAATTCAAGCAAGCATGCAAAGAGTATATTGGCAGCGGAAAGTAAAGCATGCAACTTGCAAGAATATAAAGGGAAGGGTTTGGAGAATTCAAACGCTATTGGAGACACGGATGTTTTTCCCGTGGTTCGGATAGGTGGTGCTATCCTACATCCACGTTGATGGAGACTTCAACCCACGAAGGGTAACGGTTGCACGAGTCCACACAGGGCTCCACCCAAGGGCAACGGTTGCGCGAGTCCACGAAGGGCTCCACCCACGAAGGGTCCATGAAGAAGCAACCACCCACAAAGGGTCCATGAGGAAGCAACCTTGTCTATCCCACCATGGCCATCGCCCACGAAGGACTTGCCTCACTAGCAGTAGATCTTCACGAAGTAGGCGATCTCCTTGCCCTTACAAACTCCTTGGTTCAACTCCACAATCTTGACGGAGGCTCCCAAGTGACACCTAGCCAATCTAGGAGACACCACTCTCCAAGAAGTAACAAATGGTGTGTAGGTAATGAACTCCTTGCTCTTGTGCTTCAAATGATAGTCTCCCCAACACTCAACTCTCTCTCATAGGATTTGGATTTGGTGGAAAGAAGATTTGAGTGGAAAGCAACTTGGGAAGGCTAGAGATCAAGATTCATATGGTAGGAATGGAATGTCTTGGTCTCAACACATGAGTAGGTGGTTCTCTCTCAGAACATATGAGTTGGAATGATGTGTGTGTTCTGATGGCTCTCTCACTGAATGAGAAAGAGGTGGAGGGGTATATATAGCCTCCACACAAAATCCAACCGTTACACAGTTTTCCAATCTCGGTGGGACCGAATCAATAAACTCGGTCTGACCGAAATAGTAAACCTAGTGACTGTTAGGAATTTCGGTGGGACTGACATGCAACTCGGTAGGACCGATTCGGTTAGGGTTTGGGCATAACGTAATCTCGGTGAGACCGATTACACAAACTCGGTGAGACCGAATTTGGTAATTAGCTAACCAGAGAGTTGGTCAGGCAAACTCGGTGGGACCGATTTGCTCTTTCGGTGAGACCGAGTGGAACTCGGTGAGACCGAAAAGTTACAAAGGGGAAACACTGAGTTTACATTGCAATCTCGGTGGGACCGATTCGCTCTTTCGGTGGGATCGAAAAGTTACAAAGGGAAACAGAGAGTTTGCAACCCCATCTCGGTGGGACCGAGATCCTTATCGGTAGAACCGAATTGCTAGGGTTTGGCAGTGGCTAATGACAAGTGAAACTCGGTGGCGCCGGATAGGAAGAATCGGTAGGACCGAGTTTGTCTTAGAGTTTTGGTCATATGTGGATATGGGAAAGTAGTTGAGGGTTTTGGAGCATATCACTAAGCACATGAAGCAAGAGGCTCATTAAGCAACACCTCATCCCTCCTTAATAGTATTGGCTTTTCCTATGGACTCAATGTGATCTTGGATCACTAAAATATAAAATGAAGAGTCTTGAGCTTTTGAGCTTGAGCGAATCCATTGTCCTTAGCATTTTGAGGGTTCCACTTTCACATCCATGCCATGCCAATCATTGAGCTTTCCTGAAATAATTATCTTGGAATAGCATTAGCTCAATGAGCTATATGTTGTTATGAATTACCAAAACCACCTAGGGATAGTTGCACTTTCAACAACCCAAGCGGCTAGATGAGGCCTACGCGGTGCGGTGAGCGTGATGGTGGCACGCACGGGACCCTTGGGTCGCCGTGGCTACGCCGACGACGAGCTCGCGCGGAGCTGCGTTCAGGCACGACGAGGAGGAGGAGCTACAACGCCGGAAACGCGCGGGGAAGAGAGGGGAAAGAGGCACGTGCTCACGTTGGCCCTGTAGGTGTGCTCAGGTGGGCTCGGGGAAGATCGATGGTGATGAATCGGCGACGAAGGCGAAGACGGCCGTAGGGGAAGAAGAGGTTGCCGGGATCGCTGCAGTGGCTCCCGGCTCGCGCTCACGGACGTGGACGGGGTAGACGATGACAGAGACGATGGGCACGACGGCAAGGTGAACGGGGCTTGGTGGCCGCGAGGCCGGGCGAGGCACGGAGGCGGGCGCTCTCGGGCAGAGGGGGAGAGGAGCGAGCGAGCGAGAGGAGAGGGGAGCTGGGTGGGAGAGGGAGAGGCAGAGAGAGAGGGAGCAAGTGGGAGAGATGGATGGAGGCCGAGGCGTCGGGGCGGCCTTGTCCTCTCCCGCGTCATCGACGAGGTGGTGCGGCGCCGACCATGGGCGGGAGCGCCCTGTAGCGGTCGAGTCTGAGGAACAGGAAGGAGGGGGAGGCAACCGGTGCAGGGAGTTGGGCCGTGGGGGGTTAGGTGGGGTGGCTCTGGTGGAGGGGTGGGCCGAGGCCCTGGGGAATTAGTGGGGGAGGGGGCCTTTCTCCTTCCTCTCCCTTTTCTCCTTTTCTTTTTCTCTCTTTTTAAGCTTTTCTGCTTTAGCTATTTTAGGCCACATATGCATTTTGCAAAAATGTTGGTTCAGCGCCAATATTACCAGGAGAATATTTTACACATGATGAACATTTTAGTTTTCATGTTTGAGCATTTTTGAAATTCACACACAATTTGAGATTGAATTCAACTAGAGTTTGAAATGGAATATTGATTAAAGTGGCTAAGCACTGTTATAGCAAAATTATTAGCTTGATCTCTGGGATTACTATAGCATCATTACACCGGGGTGTTACAATCCCCATCCAGAACGCCTGGAACATCCAGCACCTCCGAAAGTTCTACCCATGAAGCAAGGCCCAGTACCTGTGAAGGTCTCCGCCCGTGACACTCTCACGTAATAATGAGTGGGGCTGTACACGCCCCGGAGTCTCCGGAGTGCCGCCCTCGGGCCTCGGGGGTTCCCTCCCACGTCCTAGTGGCAACACTTAGCTCCACGGTGGTGAGAAGACTAGACTAGGTGCCGGACGTGGCTGTTCATTTGCTTTTTGTAGTTGGCTTGCAACTTTTTAATGGAATTTGAAGTTTTGGCGTTTCTTGATTGCTCGGTTGAGTCCTTTGTTTTCTCTACTTCTTCGCTCGGTTCTTTGTTTCGCGTCAGGGAGGACGGCAGTTGCCCGACGCCCTCCCTCGTGTGCCTCGCGTGGGGGCTGGGTAGGTGTGTGTGTGCGCTGGACTAGCCTAAGCCACGACCACACCTCGCCATAGCCCTGTCGCTCCAGAGCTTCGGCTCCCCTGACCTTCACAAGGCACCCTCGACTGAGCTCGCGATTGGCGCACCCCTCTAGGTCCGTGTCCCACGGGTACCGCGATGTGGTGCGCTAGGCCATGATTAGCCCATGCCTGAGGCCTCGCGCAGGGAAGGATAAGGCACCCGAAGGACGTCCTAACAAATTTTGCAGCTTTGTGACGCCTCCTGAGGTCAACGGTACCCGAGCCAGCAGCAAGGAGGGCTCACCAGGGACTGGAGGGCTGATACGTCTCCAACGTATCTACAATTTTTGATTGCTCCATGCTATATTATTTACTGTTTTAGACATTATTGGGCTTTATTATCCACTTTTATATTATTTTTGGGACTAACCTATTAACCGGAGGCCCAGCCCAGAATTGTTGTTTTTTTGCATGTTTTAGGGTTTCGAAAAAAGGAATATCAAACGGAGCCCAAACGGAATGAAACCTTCGGAAACGTGATTTTCTCATCAGATAAGATCCAGGAGACTTGGACCCTCCGTCAAGAAAGCCACGAGGTGGTCACGAGGGTGGAGGGCGCCCCCCCAGGGCGCGCCCCCTGCCTTGTGGGCCCCTCGAAGCTCCACCGACGTACTTCTTCCTCCCATATATATCCACGTATCCCCAAACGATCAGAACAGGAGCCAACAACCTAATTCCACCGCCGCAACTTCCTGTATCCACAAGATCCCATCTTGGGGCCTGTTCCGGAGCTCCGCCGGAGGGGGCATCAATCACGGAGGGCTTCTACATCATCATCCAAGCCCCTCCGATGAAGTGTGAGTAGTTTATTTCAGACCTACGGGTCCATAGCTAGTATCTAGATGGCTTCCTCTCTCTTTTTGGATCTCAATACAATGTTCTCCCCCTCTCTTGTGGAGATCTATTCGATGTAATCTTCCTTTTGCGGTGTGTTTGTTGAGACCGATGAATTGTGGGTTTATGATCCAGTCTATCTATGAATAATATTTGAATCTTCTCTGAATTCTTTTATGTATGATTGGTTATCTTTGCAAGTCTCTTTGAATTATCAGTTTGGTTTGGCCTACTAGATTGATTGTTCTTGCCATGGGAGAAGTGCTTAGCTTTGGGTTCAATCTTGCGGTGTCCTTTCCCCATGACAGAAGGGGCAGCAAGGCACGTATTGTATTGTTGCCATCGAGGATAACAAGATGGGGTTTTATCATATTGCATGAAACTATCCCTCTACATCATGTCATCTTGCTTAAGGCATTACTCTATTTTTAACTTAATACTCCAGATGCATGCTGGATAGCGGTTGATGAGTGGAGTAATAGTAGTAGATGCAGAATCGTTTCGGTCCACTTGTCTCGGACGTGATGCCTATATACATGATCATACCTAGATATTCTCATAACTATGCTCAATTTTGTCAATTGCTCAACAGTAATTTGTTCACCCACTGTAGAATACTTATGCTCTTGAGAGAACCCACTAGTGAAACCTATGGCCTGCGGGTCTCTTTCTCATCATATTAATCTCCATTAATTTATTATTGCTTTGCTTTTACTTTGCTTTTACTTTTCACTTTGCATCTCTATACCAAAAATACCAAAAATATTATTTATCATCTCTATCAGAGCTCACTTTCGTAAGTGACCGTGAAGGGATTGACAACCCCTAAGCGCGTTGGTTGCGTTGAGCTATTGTTTTTGTGTAGGTACGAGGGACTCGAGCATAGCCTCCTACTGGATTGATACCTTGGTTCTCAAAAACTGAGGGAAATACTTACGCTACTTTGCTGCATCATCCCTTCCTCTTCGGGGAAAACCAACGCAGTGCTCAAGAGGTAGCAAGAAGAATTTCTGGCGCCATTGCCGGGGAGTCTGCGCGAAAGTCAACATACCAAGTACCCATCACAATCCCTATCTCCCGCATTACATTATTTTCCATTTGCCTCTCGTTTTCCTCTCCCCCACTTCACCCTTGCCGTTTTATTCGCCCTCTCTCTCTCTATCCTCCCTCTCTATTTGCCTCTTTTTGCCCGTTTGCTTTTTGTTTGCTCGTGTGTTGGATTGCTTGTTTGTCGCGATGGCTCAAGATAATACTAAATTGTGTGACTTCACCAATACCAACAATAATGATTTCCTTAGCACTCCGATTGCTCCTCTTACCGATGCTGAATCTTGTGAAATTAATACTGCCTTGTTGAATCTTGTCATGAAAGATCCGTTCTCCGGCCTTCCTAGTGAAGTTGCCGCTACCCATCTGTAACGCCCTCGATGCGACTATAGCTCCCACGTGTCGAGGCACGACTTAGAGACATAATCGCATTGAAGGCATATGTCGCAAGTTAGGCAATCATCACAACATCCCATATAATATATAGATAATAAAAGGGGAGATAACATAGTTGGCTTAAACTCTCCACGTCAATCAAGTACATAAATAACATTACATCATTCAAACACTCATGGCCCGACTACGGCGCCAAAATAAAAGATAACCCAACATGTGACACGGTCCCGATCACCCCCAACTGGGCACCACTACTGATCATCAGGAAAGGAAACATAGTATCGTTGAGAGTCCTCGTCGAACTCCCACTTGAGCTCGAGCGCGTCACCTGGAGCGGAATCATCAGGCCCTGCATCTGGTGTAATAGTAATCTGTGAGCCACAGGGACTCAGCAATCTCGCACCCTCGCGATCAAGACTATTTAAGATTATAGGTAAGGCAAGGTAAATATGTTGAGCTGCAGCAAGCGACTAGCAAATATGGTGGCTATCCTGTTCGCAAAAGAGAGCGAGAAGAGGAGGCAAAGCGCGAGCGAGAAACTAGAGGGCAACCTGCGCAAGCATTACTCCAACACCGTGTCCACTTCCCGGACTCCGCCGAGAAGAGGCCATCACGGTAACACACTCAGTTGATTCATTTTAATTAAGTTAAGGTTCAAGTTATCTACAACCGGACATTAACAAATTCCCATCTGCCCATAACCGCGGGCACGGCTTTCGAAAGTTCAAAACCCTGTAGGGGAGTCCCAACTTAGCCCATGACAAGCTCTCACGGTCAATGAAGGAATAGACCTCCTCCCGAGATGTTCCGATCAGACTCGGTACCTCGGTTCTTCAAGACACTTCGACAGGTTAAAACAAGACCAGCAACACCGCCCGAATGTGCTGACAAATCCTGATAGGAGCTGCACATATCTCGTTCTTAGGGCACACTCAGATAAGACATCCTACGAGTAAAACCAACCCTCAAGTTGCCCCGAGGTGGCCCCGCAGTCTACTCGGTCGGACCAACACTCAGAGGAGCACTGGCCCGAGGGGGGGTTTAAATAAGATGACCCTCGGGCTCCGGAAACCCAAGGGAAAAAGAGGCTAGGTGGCAAATGGTAAAACCAAGGTTGGGCATTGCTGGAAAAGCTTTAATCAAGGCGAACTATCAAGGGGTTCCCATTATAACCCAACCGCGTAAGGAACGCAAAATCCGGGAACATAACACCGATATGACGGAAACTAGGGCGGCAAGAGTGGAACAAAACACTAGGCGAGAGGCCGAGCCTTCCACCCTTTACCAAGTATATAGATGCATTAAGATAACATGGCAATATAATGATATCCCAACAAGTAAATAAATGTTCGAACAAGGAACGGTCTCCAATCTTCACTTGCAACTAGCAACGCTATAAGAGGGGCTGAGCAAAGCGGTAACATAGCCAATCAACGGTTTGCTAGGACATGGTGGGTTAGAGGTTTGACATGGCAATTTGGGAGGCTTGAAAGCAAGTGGTAGGAATCATAGCATTGGCATAGCAAAAGAGCGATCATCTAGCAAAGCAAAGATAGTAGTGATTTCGAGGGTATGATCATCTTGCCTGCAAAGTTGTTAGAGTTTACTGGATCCTCGAAAGCAAACTCAACGGGCTCCTCGTGAGCGAACTCGTCTCCCGGCTCTACCCAAACAAGACAAACAAGCAACAAGAACACAATCAACCATGTGCAAGGATCAAACAATATGATGCAAGGATGGTATGCTATGCAGGATGTGATGCGGGATGCATATGCAAGATTTGACAAGGGATGCACGAACCTGGCCTCAACTTTGAAATCCAAGGGTGCCACTGGAAAGATGAGATGAAATCGCTTGAAAACGATATAAAGAACGCCGGAATCGGAGTTACGGTTTGGAAATGGCAAGCAATTCAAATATGACCACGTTCTGCGATTTACAGCAAGTAGCCATCTAAATGCAACAAGATGAACATGCTACAGCACCCAAACATGGCATCAAAATACATGGAAGGGATGCATTCATGATGCTTAACAAAAGTCTAGCACTGAGCTACGGCCAATTCATCCATTAACAGGTTCAAACAAGCATGGAAAAAATGCATATGGCAAACAGATTTCAGACTTAGTGAAATTAACACTTGTCTGGAATTTTAGATCAGGTAGCACTCTTCGGAGCATGAAAACTATATGCTCCAGGACCTGAACATGGCAAAGAAAAGCATGGCATGGAGCTAATCAAAGAGCTTAACAAAAGTCCCTTAGTGACCTTGAGCCAAAAGGGATCAGAAAATACAATTGCAAGCATGTGAACATGGCAAAAACATAATCAGTTCTCAGACTTGGTGAAAACTAAAGCATGCTGAAACAGATATCAAGTAGGCATGTTTACGAGCTCGATGCACTCACTACGGAGCAAGTCATGACAAGCTAAGCATATACCCATCAAGAATACACAAAATTAAAGCTAGACATGGCAAGAACAATAGCATAGCATGCACGGAACAACTACAACATCATCGGCAAAATCGCTAACAAGTAGACAATCTGTCCAGATTCACGAAATAGCAAAAATAGAGCTCGATTGACTCAAGCTAGGGTGCTCCATAATTGCAAACAAAGACATGGATGGATAGAGCACTACAAGATTAACAAAACATCCTTACTGATCATCCTCAAAAGAGGCACGGATCACTAGGAAACAACATGAACATATGGCAATATGAGATAAACAGCTCAAGGACTTAGTGGAAATGCTAAGTCCCTGAAATCAGAATTACCAAGTGCCTCACTTTCCAAGCTTGTGCTAGACACCACACACATCACAAAAATACATGGGTTGCACCTCTGGAAAGATGGCAAAACCCTTAACAAAACATATGTAGAGCTCATGGGCATATCATGCACACAATAATCATGGCAAAAATGACAAATATCTAAATGGAGCAGCAGATCTGACAATTATCTCAAGTAGCACTCTTCTAACAGCATTTCAGGCATCAAGATGAACTCAAATGAAAATTGCAATGGAATGAAATGATGTACTCTCTGAGGCGAACATTTTGATATGCTATATGCCCAAAACGGAGCTACGGATGCAGAGTTACGACATGATGAAGAGGAGCATATGGATTTGAGAATTTGAGGACTTAGTAGAAATTCACCACCTCGCGGTTAGGGTTTACTGTAGCTCCCGATCTAGATCTGGCGAAGAGCACTGTAGCGGCGGTGGATCCGAGGTTCGCCGGCGACGGGAGCTTGCGGCGGCCGGCGTTCGTCGCGGGGCGGCGCCGGGGAGGGAGCGGACCGGATCCAGGGGCTCCTGGGGAGTGCGGCGCGGCGCGGTGGCGCGTCTCCGGCAAGGAGCGGCGTCGGGGAGGAAGCTCGGCGGAGGACGGCAAGGAAGCAGTGGTCGGCGCAGCCGGCCGGCAATGGCGCCACGGTGGCGCAACAGAGAAGGCGGTGGCGCGGGCAAGGAGGAGTGGGGCGGCGCGGGAAGACGGCCAACCGGGCTCGGGGGCCGGAGCTGGGCCGCGCGGGCCTCGGCGGCGGCGGGTGGCAGCGCGCCACATGGCAGGCGGCGGTTAGCGGTGGCGGATCCGGACGCGTCCGGCTTCGTCCGAACGTGTCCGACGGCGGCGGAGATCCGATTTTTAGGGTTAGGGGGGAAGATCCGGGAATTGGAAATGGGGTTCTACTTATAGAGGTAGAGGGAGCTAGGAGAGTCCAAATGAGGTGCGGTTTTCGGCCACGCGATCGTGATTGAACGCTCTAGATGATGGAGAAGGTTTTTGTAGGTTTTGGGCCAACTTGGAGGGGTGTTGGGCTGCAACACACACGAGGCCTTTTCGGTCCCTCGGTTAACCGTTGGAGTATCAAACGAAGTCCAAATGATACGAAACTTGATAAGCGGTCTACCGGTAGTAAACCAAGGCCGCTTGGCAAGTCTCGGTCCAATCCGAAAATTTTTAATCCCCACACACGAAAGAAAGGTAGAAATGACCACCGGAGGAGAACGAAGCGCCGGAATGCAAGACGGACAACGGGGAAAATGCTCGAATGCATGAGATGAACACGTATGCAAATGCAATGCACATGATGACATGATATGAGATGCATGATAACGAAAACAACACACGGAGACAAAAACCCGAACCCGAGAAAATAAAATAACTTAAGGCCGGAAACGGCAAGAGTTGGAATACATATTGGGAAAGTCATATCCGGGGTGTTACACCATCTTAATAGGTTCGTTGATTTGTGTGACATGCAGAAGAATAAAGATGTCGATAATGATATTGTTAAATTGAAGCTATTTCCTTTTTCTCTTAGAGATCGTGCTAAAGCTTGGTTTTCGTCTTTGCCTAAAAATAGTATTGATTCTTGTAACAAGTGCAAAGATGCTTTTATCTCTAAGTATTTTCCTCCCGCTAAGATCATCTCTCTTAGAAACGATATTATGAATTTTAAACAATTTGATCATGAACATGTTGCACAAGCTTGTGAGAGAATGAAATTAATGATACGTAATTGCCCTACTCATGGTTTAAATTTGTGGATGATTGTTCAGAATTTTTATGCCGGATTGAATTTTGCTTCCAGAAATCTTTTAGATTCGGCCGCGGGAGGCACTTTTATGGAAATCACTTTAGGAGAAGCTACTAATGTCCTAGATAATATTATGGTTAATTATTCTCAATGGCATACTGAAAGATCTACTAAAACGGTGCATGCGATAGAAAAAATTAATGTTTTGAGTGGAAAGATGGATGAACTTATGAAATTATTTGCTAATAAGAGTGTTTCTTCTGATCCTAATGATGTGCCCTTGTCTACTTTGATTGAGAATAATAGTGAATCTATGGATGTGAATTTTGTTAGTAGGAATAATTTTGGTAACAACGCGTATAGAGGAAATTTCAACCCTAGGCCTTATCCTAGTAATCCCTCTAATAATTATGGTAATTCCTACAACAATTCTTATGGAAATTATAATAAGATGTCCTCTGATTTTGAATCTAATATTAAAGAATTTATTTCTTCGCAAAAGAATTTTAATGCTATGATTGAAGAAAAATTGCTTAAGATTGATGATTTGGCTAGGAACGTTGATAGAATTGCTCTTGGTTAGGACATCCCGTCTTTAGAGATAAAGAAGGACGTGAGCTTTTTGTACGCTGTATGCCTACTTTTTTTAAAACATTTCCGGTTGTTTTGGTAGATGAGGAGGGAATTGTTAGAGCATATGTTGATTCTTTGAAACTTAGATCTATTCCACCTAAGCATGATATCAATGAGTCTCTCAAATCCATGAGAATTTCCATTGACGAGTGCAAAGAAAGAACCGCTAGGATGCGTGCTTAGAAAGATGCCTTCATAAAAGCATGTTCTTCTAGTTCCTATGAAAATAATGATGAAGATCTAAAAGTTATTGATGTGTCCCCTATTAAATCTTTGTTTTGCAATATGAATCTTGATAATTATGGGACTGAATATGATCCACATTTACCTAGAAGGCGTTCTAAGAATTTGGAATTTGTTGATCTTGATGCTAAATTTGATAAAAGTGGGATTGAAGAAATTAAAACCCTAGATGTTGCTAAACCCACTATTATGGATTTCAAGGAATTTAACTATGAAAATTTCTCTTTAATTGATTGTATTTCCTTGTTGCAATCCGTGCTAAAATCTCCTCACACTTATAGTCAAAATAAAGCGTTTACTAAACATATCGTTGATGCCTTGATGCAATCTTATGAAGAAAACTAGAATTGGAAGTTTCTATCCCTAGAAAACTTTATGATTAGTGGGAACCTATTATTAAAATTAAAATTAAAAATTATGAGTTTTATGCTTTGTGTGATTTGGGTGCTAGTGTCTCTACTATTCCCAAAACTTTGTGCGATTTGCTAGATTTCCGTGATTTTGATTATTGCTCTCTAAACTTGCATCTTTCGGATTCCACTATTAAGAAAACTTCCCTGGAAAGAAAATAAAATTACCATATGAATCTATCATGAGAGCCACTTATGGATTGCCTACCAAAGATGGCAATACCTAGATCTATTCTTGCTTGTTATGCCTAGCTAGGGGCGTTAAACGATAGCGCTTGTTGGGAGGCAACCCAATTTTATTTTTTTCCTTGCTTTTTTCTCCTGTTTAGTAATAAATAAATTATTTAGCCTCTGTTTTGGTTGTTTTTTTTGTGTTTAATTAGTGTTTGTGCCAATTAGAACCGTTGGGAAGACTTGGGGAAAGTCTTGTTGAACTTGCTGTAAAAAACAGAAACTTTAGCGCTCACGAGAACTGCTGTCATTTTTATTTGTAAAGTGATATTTAGTTAATTCTTTTTGAATATGATTAATAAATAAATTCCTCACGTCCATCAAATTATTTTATAATTTTTTGGGTTCCAGATCTTGCGCTAGCTACAGATTACTACAGACTGTTATGTTTTTGACAGATTCTGTTTTTCGTGTGTTGTTTGCTTATTTTAATGAATCTATGGCTAGTAAAATAGTTTATAATCCATAGAGAAGTTGGAATACAGTAGGTTTAACACCAATATAAATAAATAATGAGTTCATTACAGTACCTTGAAGTGGTCTTTTGTTTTCTTTCGCTAACGGAGCTCACGAGATTTTCTACTTTAAGTTTTGTGTTGTGAAGTTTTCAAGTTTTGGGTAAAGATTTGATGGATTATGGAACAAGAAGTGGCAAGAGCCTAAGCTTGGGGATGCCCATGGCACCCCCAAGATAATTTAAGGACACCTAAAATCCAAAGCTTGGGGATGCCCCGGAAGGCATCCCCTCTTTTGTCTACTTCTATCGGTAACTTTACTTCGAGCTATATTTTTATTCACCACATGATATGTGTTTTGCTTGGAGCGTCTTTTATGATTTGAGTCTTTGCTTGTTAGTCTACCACAATCATCCTTGCTGTACACACCTTTTGAGAGAGCCATACATGATTTGGAATTTGATAGAATACTCTATGTGCTTCACTTATATCTTTTGAGCTTTATAGTTTTGCTCTAGTGCTTCACTTATATCTTTTAGAGCACGGTGGTGGATTTGTTTTATAGAAACTATTGTTCTCTCATGCTTCACTTAGATTATTTTGAGAGTCTTAATAGCATGGTAATTTGCTTAAAATCCTAATATGCTTGGTATGCAAAGATTAATAATAAAACTTTCGTATGAGTGTGTTGAATACTAAGGAAAGTTTGATGCTTGATGATTGTTTTGAGATATGGAGGTAATAATATCAAAGTCATGCTAGTTGAGTAGTTGTGAAATTTAGAAATACTTGTGTTGAGGTTGGCAAGTCCCGAAGCATGCACGTATGGTAAACGTTATGCAACAAATTTGAAACATGAGGTGTTATTTGATTGTCTTCCTTATGAGTGGTGGTCGGGGACGAGCGATGGTCTTTTCCTACCAATCTATACCCCTAGGAGCATGCGCATAGTGCCGAGGTTTTTGATGACTTGTAGATTGTTCCCTTTGAAGTTATCTTATCGGATTGAGAACACTTGATGTATGTCTTGCGTGGGATACCCGTGGTGACAATGGGGTATTCTATTGATCTGCTTGATGTATGGTTTGGTGATCAACTTGCGGGTTCCGTGACCTTGGGAATCTATGCATAGGGGTTGGCACACGTTTTCGTCTTGACTCTCCGGTAGAATCTTTGGGGCACTCTTTGAAGTTCTATGTGTTGGTTGAATAGATGAACCTGAGATTGTGTGATGCATATCGTATAATCATACCCACGGATACTTGAGGTGACATTGGAGTATCTAGGTGACATTAGGGTTTTGGTTGATTTGTGTCTTAAGGTGTTATTCTAGTACGAACTCTAGGGCTGTTTGTGACACTTATAGGAATTGCCCAACGGATTGATTGGAAAGAATAACTTTGAGGTGGTTTCGTACCCTACCATAATCTCTTCGTTTGTTCTCCGCTATTAGTGACTTTGGAGTGACTCTTTGTTGCATGTTGAGGGATAGTTATATGATCCGATTATGTTATTATTGTTGAGAGAACTTGCACTAGTGAAAGTATGAACCCTAGGCCTTGTTTCCTAGCATTGCAATACCGTTTGTGCTCACTTTTATCATTAGTTACCTTGCTGTTTTTATAATTTCAGATTACAAAAACCTTTATCTACTATCCATATTGCGCTTGTATCACCATCTCTTCGCCGAACTAGTGCACCTATACAATTTACCATTGTATTGGGTGTGTTGGGGACACAAGAGACTCTTTGTTATTTGGTTGCAGGGTTGCTTGAGAGAGACCATCTTCATCCTACGCCTCCTACGGATTGATAAACCTTAGGTCATCCACTTGAGGGAAATTTGCTACTGTCCTACAAACCTCTGCACTTTGAGGCCCAACAACGTCTACAAGAAGAAGGTTGTGTAGTAGACATCAAGCTCTCTTCTGGCGCCGTTGCTGGGGAGGTGAGTGCTTGAAGGTATATCTTTAGATCTTGCAGTCGAGTCTTTTAGTTTCTTGTTTTATCACTAGTTTAGTTAAAAAATAAAACTACAAAAAAATATGGAATTAAGTTTGCCTCATACGCTTCATCTTTTTAATGTCTTTCGTGAGTATGATGGAAAGGAAAATTGTGCCGAAGTATTAGAAGAAGAATGCATTAAAATGTTTGGCACTAAATCTTTGAATGATGAGCATGATTGCAATGTTGTTAGTATGAACTCTTTAAATATCTATGGTACTAATGATGATTGCACTAGTTATGATGAAAATGTCTCCTATAAACATGTCAATTTTTGTGGAGTGCATTGGGTTTGTAAGTACACACCAAATAGGGAAGATAGATATTGCAAGAGGCACAAGTACTTAGAAACTAAGTCGTTGCAAGAAAGGATAGATGATTGTGTTGAAAATTTAAATATTCTTGGTCGTACTTGTGGACTTTGCAATGAAAAGGGTCATTTAGCTATCCGATGCAAATTGTTTCATGATCTAATCGTGTCCAAAAATTGTGATGACTTGATTTCCCTTGCACATTATAATGAACTCAGTTTGCTTATGGGTTACGAAGAAATGAAACGTATAACTAAGCATCTTTCAGAATTTGCCCGTTATAAACTTCTTGGTTTTGATCTAGAGGAAATTTATATGTATTGTGCGGTGAATTGCATTGAAAATCCTTATATTGCCAATTACATAAAGAAAAGAAAACAAATAGTAGATGAAGAGAATACTAATGAAAGGGAAGAGACTTCCCAATACCCTCCTATTATTTCTTGTGATGAATCAGGTAACGAGGAGGAGCCTTCTATTCAACCAATCTCATTAATAAGGACCTCCAAAAAGAGGATTGAACCCACACATGATGTGGTGAAGAAGAAGAAAAGAAAAAGCAAGAGAGGTTAAAAGATATCTCCCCCAAATAATGCTGCTCCTATTACTATTGTGCCTCATGAAAATATAATTGTGGAAGGTAATGATACTTCTTATGATCTTGAAAATCTTTTTGGCACCTGCTTGGAAGAATATGATAATTGCTATACTATTGGTGCTATCCATACTATTAATGATGAGAGTGATTATGCTTATGATATGAAAAGACCCAAGCTTGGGGATGCTATGTTTGATGAACATGATGTTTTTGAGAATATATTGCTGCAATTAATGGTTGTCCCAAGCTTGGGGATTCTATGTATAATGAAGATGATATTTTTAGTCTCCCAAGTTTTGATATGCAAATTTATAATGATGATAGCATGCCTCCTACTTATGATGATTATTGTGATGATACTTATGCTATAAAAAGTAGTGATTATATTTATAAAATTTATCATTATTATGAGTACCCCTTCTCTGAACATTACTCTTTTAATGTGGAAACAATTTATAGTATTCAAGTCTCTTATGATACTCCCATTATCCCGAATGAGAATTTTTTTGCTTGTGTGGAGAGTAGTAAATTTTCTATGCTTGTAGATCATGAAAAGAATGTTTTAGGTGCTGGTTATATTGTTGAATTAATTCATTATGCTACTGAAAATTATTATGAGGGAGGAATATATGCTTGTAGGAATTGTAATAATATCAAGTTACCTCTCTATGTGCTTAAAGTTTTGAAGTTATGCTTGTTTTGCCTTCCTATGCTAGTTGATTATTGTTCCCATAAGTTGTTTTCTCAAAAAATCCCTATACATAGGAAGTGGGTTAGACTTAAATGTGCTAGTCATATTCTTCATGATGCTCTATTTATGTTACAATTCTTATCTTTTATGTGAGCATCGTTGAAATCATCATGCCTAGCTAAGGGCGTTAAACGATAGCGCTTGTTGGGAGGCAACCCAATCCTATTCTTGTTCTTTACTTTTTGCTCCTGTTTAGTAATAAATAATTTATCTAGCCTATGTTATGATTGATTTTTTATGTTTTAGTTAGTGTTTGTGCCAAGTAGAACCTTTGGGAAGACTTGGGTGAAGTCTTTGCGATCATGTTGTAAAAAATCAGAAACTTTAGCGCTCACGAGAATTGCTGCCATTTTTATTTGGAGAGTTCTATTTAGTTAATTCTTTTTGAAGATTATTAATAGAAAAATTCCTCACGTCCATAAATTTATTTTAGAATTTTTGGGGTTTCATAAGTATACGTTTGATCCAGATTACTACAGACTGTTCTGTTTTTGACAGATTCTGTTTTCGATGTGTTGTTTGCTTATTTTGATGAATCTATGAGTAGTATCGGAGGGTATGAACCATAGATAAGTTGAAATACGGCAGATATTACACCAATATGAATTTAGAATGAGTTCACAACAGTACCTAAGTGGTGATTTATTTTCTTATACTAACGGAGCTTACGAGTTTTCTGTTAAGTTTTGTGTTGTGAAGTTTTCAAGTTTTGGGTAAAGATTCGATGGACTATGGAATAAGGAGTGGCAAGAGCCTAAGCCTGGGGATGCACAAGGCACCCCAAGGTAATATTCAAGGACAACCAAAAGCCTAAGCTTGGGAATGCCCCGGAAGGCATCCCCTCTTTCGTCTTCGTTCATCGGTAACTTTACTTGGAGCTATATTTTTATTTACCACATGATATGTGTTTTGCTTGGAGCGTCATTTCATTTTCTTTTTTTGCTTGCTGTTTGAATAAAATACCAAGATCTGAAATTATTAAATGTTAGAGAGTCTTCATATAGTTGCATAATTGTTTGACTACTCATTGGTCTTCACTTATATCTTTCGGAGTAGTTTGTCATTTGCTCTAGTGCTTCACTTATATCTTTTTAGAGCACGGTGGTGGTTTTATTTTGAAGAAATAATTGATCTCTCATGCTTCACTTATATTATTTTGAGAGTATTTCGAACAGCATGGTAGTTTGCTTTGGTTATGAAACTAGTCCTAATATGATGGGCATCCAAGAGGGATATAATAAAAACTTTCATACAAGTGCATTGAATACTAAGAGAAGTTTGATACTTGATGATTGTTTTGAGATATGGAGATAGTGATATCAAAGTTGTGATAGTTGGGTAGTTGTGAATTTGAGGAATACTTGTGTTGAAGTTTGCAAGTCCCGTAGCATGCACATATGGTAAACGTTGTGTAACAAATTTGAAACATGAAGTGTTATTTGATTGTCTTCCTTATGAGTGGCGGTCGGGGACGAGCGATGGTCTTTTCCTACCAATCTACCCCCCTAGGAGCATGCGCGTAGTACTTGGTTTTGATGACTTGTAGATTTTTGCAATAAGTATGTGAGTTCTTTATGACTAATGTTGAGTCCATGGATTATACGCACTCTTAACCTTCCATCATTGCTAGCCTCTTCGGTACCGTGCATTGCCCTTTCTCACATTGAGAGTTGGTGCAAACTTCGCCGGTGCATCCAAACCCCGTGATATGATACGCTCTTTCACACATAAACCACCTTATGTCTTCCTCAAAACAGCCACCATACCTACCTATTATGGCACTTCCATAGCCATTCCGAGATATATTGCCATGCAACTTTCCACCGTTCCGTTTATTATGACACACATCATCATTGTCATATTGCTTTGCATGACCATGTAGTTGACGTCCTAATTGTGGCAAAGTGTAGCACCCCGAGACCGATGTGTCAGGTGTCCTCCAGTTATTCGCTGTTGTTGCCTTGTCATTGCTTGCGTGTCATGCATTGCATATCATGTCATCATGTGCATTTCATTTGCATACGTGTTCGTCTCATGCATCCGAGCTTTTTCCCCGTTGTCCGTTTTGCATTCCGGCGCTCCTATCTCCTCAAGTGGTCCTTTCTACCTTCTTTTCGTGTGTGGAGGTTAAACATTTCCGAATTGGACCGAGACTTGCCAAGCGGCCTTGGTTTACTACCGGTAGACCGCCTGTCAAGTTTCGTACCATTTGGACTTCGTTTGATACTCCAACGGTTAACCGAGGGACCGAGAAGGCCTCGAGCGTGTTGCAGCCCAACACCCTTCCAATTTGGCCCAAAACCCACCTAAACTCTCTCCATCATCTAGAGCGTTCGATCATGATCACGTGGCCGAAAACCACACCTCATTTGGACTCTCCTAGCTCCCTTTATGCCTATATAAAGGCCTCTCCCCGAAAATCCCGGGTCTCTCTTTTCCCCAAACCCTAAAAATTCCCTCTCGCCCACCGGACATGTCCGTCCCGGGGCCGGACAGGATCCCGCCGCCGCGCCCAGCCACTCCTAGGCCGCCACCTGGCCTCAGCCGCCGCCTCCACCGCGCGGCCCGCGGGACCCAGATCGGGCCCGCGCCACCGCCGCCGCCGTTCGCCCGCAGCGCCCAACGCCGCCCGCCTCTTCCTCCGCGCCGCGCCGCCGCGACGGCTCGCCGCGCCTCCGCGCCGGCTCGCTGCCCGCCGCACTTCTCCTCGCCGGCGCCGCCACGCCCGCGGCCACCGCCGCCGTTCACCCGTGCCGGCGTGCGCCTCTCCTCCGGCCAGATCCGGGCAGGAGCCGGCCGGATCCGGCGGCCCCAACCTCCTCTCCGGCGATCCCTGGCGTTCCCGGCGAGCTCCGGTCATCCTCGAAGTCCGTGCCACGAAACCCTAGACCTGGGTGAGATATTTCTCTAAGTCCCCGAGATTTCCAGTTTTGAATGGCCATGTTCATCATGTCGTAACTTTGCATTTGTAGCTCCGTTTTGCGCGTATAGCATATCAAAATGTTCATCTCAGAGAGCACATCATTTCATCTCATTGCATCATTTTCATTTGAGCTCATCTTGATGCCTGAAATGCTGTTGGAAGAGAGCTATTTGAGATAATTGTCAGATCTGCTGCACCAATTAGCTATTTGTCATTTTTGCCATGATTAATGTGTGCATGATATGCTCCTGAGCTCTACGTGTGTTTTGTTATATGCCATGCCATCTTTACAGAGGTGCTTACCATGTATTTTTGTGATATGTGTGGTGACTAGCACAAGCTTGCAAAGTAGTGCTTTCGTTAATGCTGATTTCAGGGACTTAGAATTTCACTAAGTCCTTGATCTATTTTTATCAACATGCCATATGTTCATGTTGTTTCCTAGTGATCAGTGCCTCTTTTGAGGATGATCAGTAAGGATGATTTGTTAATATTGTGGTTCCATATCCATCCATGTCTTTTTTTTGCATTTATGGAGCACCCTAGCTTGAGTCAATCGAGCTCTACTTTTGCTATTTCGTGAATCTGGGCAGATTGTCTACTTGTTAGCGATTTTGCCGAGGATGTTGTTGTTGATCCATGCATGCTATGTTGTTGTTCTTGCCATGTCTAGCTTATATAATATGTATAATTGATGGGTGTATGCTTATTTTGTCATGCCTTGCTCTGTAGTGAGTGCATCGAGCTCGTAAACATGACTACTCGTTAACAGATTTGCATGTTCTAGTTTTTTCTCTATGTCTGTAACCTGTTCATGTTTTTGCCATGTTCACATGCTTGCAATTGTATTTTCTGATCTCTTTTAGCTCAAGGTCACTAAGGGACTTTTGTTAAGCTCTTTGAGTAGCTCAATGCCATGCCTTGCTTTGCCATGTTAAGATCCTGTAGCATATAGTGTTCTTGCTCCAAAGTGTGCTACCTGATCTGAAATTCCAGGCTTGTGTTAATTTCACTTAAGTCTGAAATCTGTTTATCAATTGCACTTTTTCCATGCTTGTTTGAACCTGTTAATGGATGAATTGGCCGTAGCTCAGTGTTCATCTTTTGTCAAGCATTATGAGTCAATCCCTTCCATGTATTTTGTTGCCATGTTTGAGTGCTGTAGCATAATTATCTTGATGTATTTAGATGGCTACTTGCTGTTTATCGCATACCGGTGCCATATTTGTTTTGCTTGCCATTTTCAAACCGTGCATCCGATTCCGGCGATCTTTATATCAATTTCAACAGAAATCATCTCATCTTTCCAGTGGCACTCTTGGATTTCCAAGTTGAGGCCAGGTTCCATCATTCCTTTGCAAATCATGCATATGCATCACATACCGCATCCCGCATATCATACCATGTTCATGTGTGGTTTGTTTACTATGTTGTTTGCTTCTTTCCGGTGTTGCTTCTTTGGGTTAGATCTGGTAACGTTGCGTTTGTGAGGATACGTTGGCTATGTCCATTTGTCTTCTTCATGGACTCGTTCTTCTTCCTTGCGAGATTTCAGGCAAGATGACCATACCCTCGAAATCACTTCTATCTTTGCTTGCTAGTTGCTCGCTCTTTTGCTATGCCTATGCTACGATAACTACCACTTGCTTATCATGCCTCCCATATTGTTGAACCAAGCCTCTAACCCACCTTGTCCTAGCAAACCGTTGTTTGGCTATGTTACCGCTTTGCTCAGCCCCTCTTATAACGTTGTTAGTTGCAGGTGAAGATTGAAGTTTGTTCCTTGTTGGAACATGGAGATGTTGTTCCTTGTTGGGACATGTTTACTTGTTGGGATATCACAATATCTCTTATTTAATTAATGCATCTATATACTTGGTAAAGGGTGGAAGGCTCGGCCTTATGCCTAGTGTTTTGTTCCACTCTTGCCGCCCTAGTTTCCGTCATATCGGTGTTATGTTCCCGGATTTTGCGTTCCTTACGCGGTTGGGCTATAATGGGAACACCTTGACAGTTCGCCTTGAATAAAACTCTTCCAGCAATGCCCAACATTGGTTTTACCATTCGCCACCTAGCCTTTTTCTTTCCCTTGGGTTCTGCAGACTCAATGGTCATCATTATTTTAACCCCCCCCCCCCGGGGGCCAGTGCTCCTCTGAGTGTTGGTCCAAACTAGAGTCCTGTGCAGCGCCCCCTCGGGGAAACTCGAGGTTTGGTTTTAGTTGTATGGAGCGCTCATCTGAGTGTGCCCTGAGAACGAGATATGTGCAGCTCCTATCGGGATTTGTCGGCACATTCGGGCGGTGTTCCTTGATTTGTTTTAACTTGTCAAAGTTGTCTTGTAGAACCGGGATACCGAGTCTGATCGGAATGTCTCGGGAGAAGGTATATCCTTCGTTGACCGTGAGAGCTTGTCATGGGCTAAGTTGGGACTCCCTTGCAGGGATTGAACTTTCGAAAGCCGTGCCCACGGTTATGGGCAGATGGGAATTTGTTAATGTCCGGTTGTAGAAAACCCAAAGTTGACCTTAATTAAAATGCATCAACCGCGTGTGTAACTGTGATGGTCTCTTTCCGGCGGAGTCCGGGAAGTGAACGCGGTGTTGGAGTTATGCTTGACGTAGGTTGTTCTAGGATCACTTCTTGATCATACTTTTATCGACCGTGCTTTGCCTTCTCTTCTCGCTCTCATTTGCGTATGTTAGCCACCAAATATGCTAGTCGCTTGCTGCAGCTCCACCTCATACTTTTACCTTACCCATAAGCTTAAATAGTCTTGATCGCGAGGGTGTGAGATTGCTGAGTCCCCGTGACTCACAGATACTTCCAAAACCAGTTTGCAGGTGCCGATGTTACCGAGCAGGTGATGCAACCAAGCTCAAGGAGGAGCTCGATGAAGATCTTGTCCTTTATGTTGTTCCATTTCCAGTTGATCAGTAGTGGAGCCCAGTCGGGACGATCGGGGATCTGTGTAGCTTTTGGGGTAGTCTTCTTTTATTTTGGTTCCGTAGTCGGACCTTGATTGTATTTGGATGTTGTAATGCTTTATTCATGTAATTGTGTGAAGTGGCGATTGTAAGCCAATTATGTATCTCTTTTCCCTTATTGTATTACATGGGTTGTTTGAAGATTACCTCACTTGCGACATTGCTTTCAATGCGGTTATGCCTCTAAGTCGTGCTTCGACACGTGGGAGATATAGCCGCATCGAGGGCGTTACACAAAGCCACTGTTCATAATTCTTTCATACATGTCACTCATGAGTCATCGCAATCCCGGTACACCGCCGGAGGCATTCATATAGAGTCATACTTTGTTCTAGTATCGAGTCGTAATCATTGAGTTGTAAATAAATAGAAGTGTGATGATCATCATTTTCTAGAGAATTGTCCCAAGTGGGGAATAAAAAAAGAGAAAAGCCCCCCCAAAAAAAGAGAAAGGCCATAAAAAAGAGAAGACCCAAAAAAATGAGAGAAAAAGAGAGAAGGGACAATACTACTATCCTTTGCCACACTTGTGCTTAAAAGTAGCACCATGATTTTCATGATAGAGAGTCTCTTGTTTTGTCACTTTCATTTACTAGTGGGAAATTTTCATTATAGAACTTGGCTTGTATATTCCAACAATGGGCCTCCTCAAGTGCCCTAGGTCTTCGCGAGCAAGCAAGTTGGATGCACACCCACTTAGTTTCTTTTGTTGAGCTTCCATACATTTATAGCTCTAGTGCATCCGTTGCATGGCAATCCCTACTCCTTGCATTGACATCAATTGATGGGCATCTCCCTATCCCATTGATTAGCTGCGTCGATGTGAGACTTTCTCCTTTTTGTCTTCTCCACATAACCCCCTCATTATATTCTATTCCACCCATAGTGCTATATCCATGGCTCATGCTCATGTATTGCGTGAAAATTGAAAAAAGTTTGAGATTACTAAAGTGTGAAACAATTGCTTGGCTTGTCATCGGGGTTGTGCATGATGAGAGCATTCTTGTGTGACGAAAATGGAGCATGACCAAACTATATGATTTTGTTGGGATGAACTTTCTTTGGCCATGTTATTTTGAGAAGACATGATTGCTTAGTTAGTATGCTTGAAGTATTATTATTTTTATGTCAATATTAAACTTTTGTCTTGAATCTTATGGATCTGAATATTCTTGCTACAATAAAGAAGATTATATGGATAAATATGTTAGGTAGAATTCCACATCAAAAATTCTGTTTTTATCATTTACCTACTCGAGGACGAGCAGGAATTAAGCTTGGGGATGCTGATACGTCTCCAATGTATCTATAATTTTTGATTGTTCCATGCTATTATATTATCAACCTTGGATGTTTTATATGCATTTATATGCTATTTTATATGATTTTTGGGACTAACCTATTAACCCAGAGCCCAGTGCTAGTTTTTGTTTTTTCCTTGTTTTAGGGTTTCGAAGAAAAGGAATATCAAACGGAGTCCAAACGGAATGAAACCTTCGGAAAAGTTATTTTTGGAAAGAAAGCAATACAGGAGACTTGGAGTGCACGTCAGGGGATCAACGAGGAAGCCACGAGGCAGGGGGCGTGCCCACCCCCCTGGGCGCGCCCTCCACCCTCGTGGGCCCCTCGTGGCCCCCCAACGTATTTCTTCCGCCTACATATATCCATATACCCTAAAACGATCAGAGAGGAGAATAGATCGGGAGTTCCGCCGCCAGAAGCCTCCATAGCCACCGAAAATCAATCTAGACCCGTTCCGGCACCCTGCCGGAGGGGGAATCCTTCTCCGGTGGCTATCTTCATCATCCTGGCGCTCTCCATGACGAGAAGGGAGTAGTTCTCCCTCGGGGCTGAGGGTATGTACCAGTAGCTATGTGTTTGATCTCTCTCTCTCTCTCTCTCGTGTTCTTGAGGTGATACGATCTTGATGTATCGCGAGCTTTGCTATTATATTTGGATCCTGTGATGTTTCTTCCCCCCTCTACTCTCTTGTAATGGATTGAGTTTTCCCTTTGAAGTTATCTTATCGGATTGAGTCTTTAAGGATTTGAGAACACTTGATGTATGTCTTGCGTGGGATACCCGTGGTGACAATGGGGTATTCTATGGATCTACTTGATGTATGTTTTGGTGATCAACTTGCGGGTTCCGTGACCTTGGGAATCTATGCATAGGGGTTTGATGACCCACAAGTATAGGGGATCTATCGTAGTCCTTTCGATAAGTAAGAGTGGCGAACCCAACGAGGAGCAGAAGGAAATGATAAGCGGTTTTCAGCAAGGTGTTCTCTGCAAGTACTGAAATAAGTGGTAATAGATAGTTTTGTGATAAGATAATTTGTAACGAGCAACAACTAACAAAAGTAAATAAAGTGCAGCAAGGTGGCCCAATCCTTTTTGTAGCAAAGGACAAGCCTGGACAAACTCGTATATAAGGAAAAGCGCTCCCGAGGACACATGGGAATATCGTCAAGCTAGTATTCATCACGTTCATATGATTCACATTCGATACTTTGATAATTTGATATGTGGGTGGACCGGCGCTTGGGTGCTGTTCTTACTTGAACAAGCATCCCACTTATGATTAACCTCTATTGCAAGCATCCGCAACTACAACAAAAGTATTAAGGTAAACCTAACCATAGCATGAAACATGTGGGTCCAAATCAACCCCTTATGAAGCAACGCATAAACTAGGGTTTAAGCTTCTGTCACTTTAGTAACCCATCGTCTACTTATTACTTCCCAATGCCTTCCTCTAGGCCCAAATAATGGTAAAGTGTTATGTAGTCGACGTTCACATAACACCACTAGAGGCTAGACAACATACATCTTATCAAAATATCAAACGAATACCAAATTCACATGACTACTCATAGCAAGACTTCTCCCTTGTCCTCGGGAACGAACGTAATTACTCACAAAGCATATTCATGTTCATAATCAGAGGGGTAATAATATGCATATAGGATCTGAACATATGATCTTCCACCAAATAAACCAACTAGCATCAACTACAAGGAGTAATCAACACTACTAGCAACCTACTAGCACTAATCCCGGACTTTGAGACAAGAATTGGATACAAGAGATGAACTAGGGTCTGGAGATGAGATGGTCCTGGTGAAGATGTTGATGGAGATTGCCCTCTCCCGATGAGAGGAGCATTGGTGATGACGATGGTGATGATTTCCCCCTCCTGGAGGGAAGTTTCCCCGGCAGAACAGCTCTGCCGGAGCTCTAGATTGGATCCGCCAAGGTTCCGCCTCGTGGCGGCGGAGTCTCGTCCCGAAAAGTTCCTTCTTATTTTTTTCTCATCGAAAGACCTCATATAGGAGAAGATGGACGTCGGAGAGCCACCAGGGGCCGCGCCCTAGGGGGGCGCCCCCCACCCTCGTGAGCAGGGTGTGGGCCCCCTGGCCATCATCTTTGGCGAGGATTTTTCTTTATTTATTTTAAGACCTTCCGTGGAGTTTCAGGACTTTTGGAGTTGTGCCGAATAGGTCTCTAATATTTGCTCCTTTTCTAGCCCAGAATTCTAGCTGCCGGCATTCTCCATCCTTATGTAAACCTTGTAAAATAAGAGAGAATAGCCATAAGTATTGTGACATAAAGTGAAATAACAGTCCATAATGCAATAAATATCGATATAAAAGCATGATGCAAAATGGACGTATCAACTCCCCCAAGCTTAGACCTCGCTTGTCCTCAAGCGAAAAGCCGATAACAATAAATATGTCCTCATGTTTAGAAGTAGAGGCGTCGATAAAAAATAAAATATGGACATGAAGGCATCATGATTATTTTCATAACAGCAACATATATAGCTTTTGTCATATGATTACTTATATTCAAGTGATGATCTATTCACAATGCAAAAGTATAAATCATAAACCTTATTGGGCTCCGACAAACTATAATCTCAGTGATTGAAGCAATTGCAATTTATCATAACATCGGAAAGAGTCTATGTCAGAGCTAAAAAACAAGTCCACATACTCAACTATCATTTAGTCCTCCATAATTGCTAACACTCACGCAATACTTGTGGTTACGGAGTTTTAATCGGACATGGAGAAAGATAGGAGCTTATAGTTTTGCCCCACAACCTTTTACCTCAAGGGTAATGTCAACAATAATGGTTCATGCTCCCCTACATCCAATTAGATATATATATCATGTTCTTTCCAACATGCTGAGCTTGCCAAAGGATAAAATGAAAAAGAAAAGGTGAAGATCACCATGACTCTTGCATAAGGTAGAACATAACAATAAAGGATAGGCCCTTCGCAGAGGGAAGAAGAGGTTGCCATGCGCTTATATGGTTGGATGTATAAAATCTCAATGCGAAAGAACGTCACTTTATATTGCCCCTTGTGATATGAACCTTTATTATGCAGTCCGTCGCTTTTATTACTTCCACATCACAAGATCGTATAAAGCTTATTTCTCCCACACCAATCAATCATACATATTTAGAGCAATTTGTATTGCTTTGCACCGATGACAACTTACTTGAAGGACCTTACTCAATCCATAGGTAGATATGGTGGACTCTCATGGCAAAACTGGTTTAAGGGTATTTGGAAGCACAAGTAGTATTTCTACTTGGTGCTGAGAATTTGGCTATCATGAGGGGGAAAGGCAAGCTCAACAAGTTAGAGGATCCATGACAACATACTTTATCTCAGATATAAGAAATACATAACTCATTACGTTGTCTTCCTTGTCCAACATCAACTCTTTAGCATGTCATATTTTAATGAGTGCTCCCAATCATAAAAGATGTCAATGATAATATATCTATATGTGAAAACCTCTCTTTCCTTATTACTTCCTATTAATTGCAACAATGACCAAAGCTATGTCTGCCAACTCCCAACAACTTTTAATCATCATACTCTTTCTATGTGAAGTCATTACTCTCAATAAGATCAATATGAACTTTCTGTTTCTTTTTATTCTTTTCTCTTTTCTTTTATTCACCCAAGATCATGGCAAAATAATCAAGCCCTTGACTCAACACTAATCTTTATTATATATAGCTCATGGACTCGATTACATAGAGAGATTATAAAGCAAAACTCAAAACTAGATCATGCCATAAACTTTATTCTACTAGATCAAGATACTACTAATAGGATCGAACTAAGAAAAAGGGTAAAGATAGGAGTTGTGATTGTGATACGATACCGGGGCACATCCCCCAAGTTTGGCAGTTGCCAAGGGGAGTGCCCATACCCATGTGATTATATCTCCTTTGTCGGTGAAGAAGGTGGTGGTGATGTTGGCTTAGTTGATGGCTTAGGCTTCTCCCTTAATTTGCGCTTGAGGACGGCATTTTGATCCCTCAGATCATCAATCTCCCACTCCATGGTTAATATCTTTTGCATAGGTCCTGCCTATTTTCCTGCAAGAGACGAAAAGGGATAAACTCGAACTTGGGTTTCTTTACCCTATCAGGGAGACTTGACTTTTTGAACTCCACGTGCATGTCCCCAGGTTGCGGTAATGGTGCTTCATCTTCATCTGAGCTCGTCTCCTCCTTCTCCTTGGGTTCATAGTCCTCTTCTTCCTCCGTGGTCCATCCATTATGTTCCACATCTCCATAGACCTTTGGATTTGCTAAGTAATCATCCACATAGCTTTCTCCTTCCGAATCCTGGGAAGACATGTTGATTTAATCTGCAACGGGACAGCTCGAAACAAAGACAGGAGATTTTTGCGTGATACGGGAGTCAAAACCTTCGAGAGGTTATATAATGATTTTTTACTGACCAAAATACGTAACGTGCAAGAAAACGGAGTTCGGAAGGCACACGAGGTGCTCACGAGGTAGGGGGGCGCGCCCACCACCCTCGTGGGGCCCTCGTGTCCTTCCCGGACTACTACTTATTTTTCTATTTTTCTAAATATTCCAAAACGGAGAAATATTGCCTTAAAAATTGTTTTGGAGTCGGTTTACTTACCGTACCACATACCTATTCCTTTTCGGGGTCTAAAACGCTCCGGAAAGTGTCCCTTATGTATTCCTCCGGGGTTACGGTTTCAATAATATTGGTTTCAACATTTATGGGATTACCTAAGATATAATGTTTAATTCTTTGACCGTTTACCACCTTCGGATTTGTGCCCTCGAAGTTGTTGATTTTTACGGCACCGGAACGATAGACCTCTTCGATAACATAGGGGCCTTCCCATTTAGAGAGAAGTTTTCCTGCAAAAAATCTTAAACGAGAGTTGTATAGCAATACATAATCACCTACATTAAACTCACGCTTTTGTATCCTTTTGTCATGCCATCTTTTAACTTTTTCTTTAAACGACTTGGCATTTTCATAAGCTTGGGTTCTCCATTCATCAAGTGAACTAATATCAAATAACCTCTTCTCACCGGCAAGTTTAAAATCATAGTTGAGCTCTTTAATAGCCCAATATGCATTATGTTCTAGTTCGAGAGGTAAGTGACATGCTTTTCCATAAACCATTTTATATGGAAACATACCCATAGGCTTTTTGTATGCAGTTCTATAAGCCCATAATGCATCATCAAGTTTTTTGGACCAATTCTTTCTAGACCTATTAACAGTCTTTTGCAAAATTAATTTGAGCTCTCTATTGCTCAACTCTACTTGACCACTAGATTGTGGGTGATAAGGAGATGCAATTCTATGATTAACATCATATTTAGCAAGCATTTTACGGAAAGCACCATGAATAAAGTGTGAACCACCATCAGTCATTAAATATCTAGGGACTCCAAACCTCGGAAAAATAACTTCTTTAAGAATTTTAATAAAAGTGTTATGATCAGCACTGCTAGTTGGAATAGTTTCTACCCACTTAGTAACGTAATCAACAGCAACTAGAATATGTGTGTATCCATTAGAGGAAGGAAAAGGTCCCATATAATCAAAGCCCCAAACATCAAACGGTTCAATAACAAGAGAATAATTCATAGGCATTTCTTGACGTCTACTAATATTACCAATTCTTTGACATTCATCACAAGACAAGACAAACTTACGGGCATCCTTGAAGAGAGTAGGCCAATAAAAACCAGATTGCAATACCTTATGTGCAGTTCTATCTCCAGCGTGGTGTCCTCCATAAGACTCGGAATGACACTTGCGTAGGATCTGTTCCTGTTCATGCTCAGGTACACAACGTCTAATAACACCATCTACTCCTTCTTTATAAAGATGTGGGTCATCCCAAAAGTAATGTCTTAAATCATATAAAAACTTTTTCTTTTGTTGGTATGTGAAGCTAGGTGGTATAAATTTAGCAACAATATAATTAGCATAATCAGCATACCATGGAGTACTACGAGAAGTACTTATAACATTTAATTGTTCATCAGGAAAGCTGTCATTAATAGGTAGTGGGTCATCAAGAATATTTTCTAACCTAGACAAATTGTCTGCAACGGGGTTCTCAGCTCCCTTTCTATCAACAATATGCAAATCAAATTCTTGTAGCAAGAGAACCCATCTAATAAGTCTAGGTTTAGCATCTTTCTTTTCCTAAGATATTTAATAGCAGCATGATCAGTTTGAATAGTTACTTTAGAATCAACAATATAAGATCTGAACTTATTACAAGCAAATACAACTGCTAAAAGCTCTTTTTCAGTAGTAGCATAATTTCTTTGAGCATTGTCTAGAGTCTTACCAGCATAATGAATAACATTTAATTTCTTATCAACTCTTTGACCTAGAACAGCACCTACAACATAATCACTAACATCACACATAATTTCAAAGGGTAAATTCCAATCAGGTGGCTGAACAATAGGTGCAGAGACTAATGCTTTTTAAGTATCTCAAATGCTTCTACACAATCATCATCAAAGAAAAATGGTATATCTTTTTGCAATAAATTAGTCAGAGGCCGAGAAATTTTTGAGAAGTCCTTAATGAACCTCCTATAAAATCCAGCGTGACCAAGGAAACTTCTTATACCTTTGATGTCCTTGGGACATGGCATCTTTTCAATAGCATCAACTTTGGCTTTATCAACTTCAATACCTCTTTCAGAAACTTTATGCCCCAAGACAATACCTTCATTAACCATAAAGTGGCACTTTTCCCAATTCAAGACAAGATTAGTTTCTCCACATCTCTGCAAAACTCGATCAAGATTGCTCAAGAAATCATGAAAAGAGGAACCATAGACGAAAAAGTCGTCCATGAAAACCTCACAAATCTTTTCACAAAAGTCAGAGAATATAGCCATCATGCATCTTTGAAAGGTAGCCGGTGCATTACATAAACCAAAAGGCATATGTCTATAAGCAAAAGTACCAAAAGGGCATGTAAAAGTATTCTTTGATTGATCTCTAGCCGACACAGGTATTTGAGAGAAACCGGAATAACCATCTAGAAAGCAATAGTGTGTATGTTTGCATAATCTTTCTGGCATTTGATCAATAAAAGGTAAGGGGTAATGATCTTTCTTAGTAGCTTTTTTTAATTTGCGGAAATCAATTACCATCCTATAACCTGTGATAATTCTTTGTGGAATCAATTCATCTTTATCATTAGGAACAACAGTAATACCTCCCTTCTTAGGGACACAATGGACAGGACTTACCCACTCACTATCAGCAACGGGATAGATTATACCTACCTCCAGAAGCTTTAGTATTTCTTTTCTTACCACTTCTTTCATTTTAGGATTCAGACGTCGTTGAGGATCACGAACTGGTTTGGCATCTGCTTCCAAATTTATTTTATGTTGACATAGAGTGGGACTAATGCCCTTAAGATCATCAAGAGTATATCCAATAGAAGCACGATGCTTCTTCAGAGTTTTCAATAATATTTCTTCTTCATGCTCTGAAAGTTTAGCACTAATAATAACAGGATATATCTTCTTTTCATCAAGATAAGCATATTTAAGATTATCAGGCAACGGTTTAAGCTCAAACACAGGATCACCCTTGGGTGGAGGAGGATCCCCTAAAATTTCAACAGGCAAATTATGATGCAGAATAGGTTCCTGTTTAAAGAATACTTCATCTATTTCCCTTGGGTGCTGTTCTTACTTGAACAAGCATCCCACTTATGATTAACCTCTATTGCAAGCATCTGCAACTACAACAAAAGTATTAAGGTAAACCTGACCATAGCATGAAACATGTGGATCCAAATCAGCCCCTTACGAAGCAATGCATAAACTAGGGTTTAAGCTTCTGTCACTCTAGCAACCCATCATCTACTTATTACTTCCCAATGCCTTCCTCTAGGCCCAAATAATGGTGAAGTGTTATGTAGTCGACGTTCACATAACACCACTAGAGGCTAGACAACATACATCTTATCAAAATATCAAACGAATACCAAATTCACATGACTACTCATAGCAAGACTTCTCCCTTGTCCTCGGGAACGAACGTAATTACTCACAAAGCATATTCATGTTCATAATCAGAGGGGTAATAATATGCATATAGGATCTGAACATATGATCTTCCACCAAATAAACCAACTAGCATCAACTACAAGGAGTAATCAACACTACTAGCAACCTACTAGCACTAATCCCAGACTTTGAGACAAGAATTGGATACAAGAGATGAACTAGGGTTTGGAGATGAGATGGTGCTGGTGAAGATGTTGATGGAGATTTCCCTCTCCCGATGAGAGGAGCATTGGTGATGACAATGGTGATGATTTCCACCTCCTGGAGGGAAGTTTCCCTGGCAGAACAGCTCTGCTGGAGCTCTAGATTGGATCCGCCAAGGTTCCGCCTCATGGCGGCGGAGTCTCGTCCCGAAAAGTTCCTTTTTATTTTTTTCTCATCGAAATACCTCATATAGGAGAAGATGGACGTCGGAGAGCCACCAGGGGGCCCACGAGGTAGGGGGCGCGCCCTAGGGGGGGGCCACCCTCGTGAGCAGGGTGTGGCCCCCCTGGCCTTCATCTTTGGCGAGGATTTTTCTTTATTTATTTTATGACATTCCGTGGAGTTTCAGGACTTCTGGAGTTGCGCAGAATAGGTCTATAATATTTGCTCCTTTTCCAGCCCAGAATTCCAGCTGCCGGCATTCTCCATCCTTATGTAAACCTTGTAAAATAAGAGAGAATAGCCATAAGTATTGTGACATAAAGTGAAATAACAGTCCATAATGCAATAAATATCGATATAAAAGCATGATGCAAAATGGACGTATCAGGGTTGGCACACGTTTACTTCTTGACTCTCTGGTAGAATCTTTGGGGCACTCTTTGAAGTTCTATGTGTTGGTTGAATAGATGAATCTGAGATTGTGTGATGCATATCGTATAATCATATCCACGGATAGTTGAGGTGACATTGGAGTATCTAGGTGACATTAGGGTTTTGGTTGATTTGTGTCTTAAGGTGTTATTCTAGTACGAACTCTAGGGCTGTTTGTGACACCTATAGGAATAGCCCAACGGATTGATTGGAAAGAATAACTTTGAGGTGGTTTCATACCCTATCATAATCTCTTCGTTTGTTCTCCGCTATTAGTGACTTTGGAGTGACTCTTTGTTGCATGTTGAGGGATAGTTATATGACCTGATTATGTTATTATTGTTGAGAGAACTTGCACTAGTGAAAGTATGAACCCTAGGCCTTGTTTCCTAGCATTGCAATACCGTTTGTGCTCACTTTTATCATTAGTTACCTTGCTGTTTTTATAATTTCAGATTACAAAAACCTTTATCTACTATCCATATTGCGCTTGTATCACCATCTCTTCGCCGAACTAGTGCACCTATATAATTTACCATTGTATTGGGTGTGTTGGGGACACAAGAGACTCTTTGTTATTTGGTTGCAAGGTTGCTTGAGAGAGACCATCTTCATCCTACGCCTCCTACAGATTGATAAACCTTAGGTCATCCACTTGAGGGAAATTTGCTACTGTCCTACAAACCTCTGCACTTGGAGGCCCAACAACGTCTGCAAGAAGAAGGTTGTGTAGTAGACATCAGCTACCGCTGTCCTCGGGGCAGCACCCTGCGTGGCGGCCATCTTCCCCAAAAACCCTCACGGGTCGCGACGCCGTCGTACTTGAAGTGCATGGTTCACCTCCTGCTCAAGCTGCGCGCGCGGGCGAACGTCTGCCAGCCGTGAGCCACGACCGCGTTGCCCGCGGCGGAGACCTCCACCGCGGCCCACGAGGCCTTGCTGCAGCAACCGTTAGCTTGCAGCCAGAAGCTGTCGAGATCTGCGGTCGGCAGCTCGCCGGTGAAGGAGCGCGAGAGCTGGAGCCAAGTGCCGGTCGGCTGCTCCGACCACACGACGAACTCCGGGAGCATCTCCACCGAATGGAAGTGTGGCCGAGGAGGCTGGGCGACCACGGCGTGCCTCCCCTCGGCGCAAGGGCTGCTCCGTCTAGAGAGGCCTCCGCTGCGGGAGGGGGCCCACTGCGGCCATCGAGGACGACACCGGTTTCCGAGGGAGTACGTCTGCGCCCCCGAGGGGCCACGGTAGGGTTCACAGCGTGCTTGCAGGGGCGGCCACGACCCCTTGGGTGGTGGTGAGCCAGGCCCCTCCTGGCGTGCCTTCCCTTTCTCCGCGGCCGAGAACCTCTTCATCGGTGCCATGGGCGTCATAGCCTCCATGATCACAAGTAATGATGATCTTTCTTCTGCGTGCAGCAGGGTCTCGTCAAGTCGAACGGTTGCCGAGGTAGCGTGGGGAAGCGGAGACGCCCACGTCCCGTCAATCACCACGCGTCAATCAAGGCCGCGGGCGGTTGAGGCTCGCGGCGCTCCACACTTGCCCTTTGGCTTCGCCTCGAAGCCAAGCTCGAGCGCACCTTGGGCCCGGGGGCTACTGTCGGTGTTCTGGAACCGGGGGTGACCAGACTTGCATGCCTGCGGGCTTGTGCGTGGCTTCACCAATGGCCTGGTACGGCCCATCTTTAGCAGCAACCACTCAAGACCCTCGCGAGGGGCCAAGCCTCGCGAGGCAGATGACGCCAAGACCTCCCTGGGGGCATCCTCACTAGGCTAGCTCCCGAGGAGCGGAGATCTCTATGCAAGGGGCACCTCACGAGGTTCACGTGACGTGAGCCGTGATGACCAAGGCCAAGCGGGCACCAGCGGGCGCAGTGTGCCAGTTTCCTCTTTCATGCTAAAGAGGCAGGCGCAGGCGAGGAGTCCCGAGGCATCAGACAAAGGTTTCCATATCAATGCAATGAGACCAAGACCAGCAGGACGGCAGGACAGAGGTCACCCCCGAGCCCACATCAGCGTCACCGCCAGAGCCTTTGACAGGCGAAGACCACCTTTTGTCAGGATAGCTTGTACTAGTTTTCCTCCTTCGAATTTGGCCGTTGTGGGATCCCTTCCCGCCTTACATTTGGGAAGAGGAGCAAGGCCACTATAAATAGGACTAGCCACCACCATAGGTAGAGGAGACTCATCTTGGATCGGATCCATTCCATCCCCACATCCACAGCTCGCCTAGCTCAAGAACACCTCTCCTCCTGAGGTTGTTCGTCCATTGTATTAGTTCATCCTTAGCCCGTGAGGCAATCCAATAACACCACACTAGAGTAGGGTATTACACCGCAAGGTGGCCCGAACCAGTATAAACCCTTGTGTCTCTTGTTCTTTGGGTTCGTTGAGATAAGTCGCGAGATCGTTGAGCAAGCGAACTAGGGAGAGAGTGTTCTTCGTGCACACCCCAGAGTTCGAACCTCAAGGGTTAGCCGGAACCCACAATCCGACAGTGTTTGTACTTGCCTTGTATTTACTCCCTCCGTTTTTATTTACTCTGCATATTAGGTTTGACTGAAGTCAAACTTCATAAACTTTGACCAACTTTATAAAGAAAAGTATGAACATTGACAATAGCTAATCTATACGATGTGAAAGTGTATGCAACAATGAATCTAACGTGATTGATTTGTTATTGTACATGTTAATATTTTTGTCTAAAAACTTTGTCTAAGTTTATAAAGTTTGACTTTGACCAAAGCCAATATGCGGAGTAAATAAAAATGGAGAGAGTACTAACAACAGACAACAATGATCGATGTCATGTCTTTCTTTGGCAATATATAAGTTCCTTTGCTTCAGCAAGTGAATCGAGACTAAGATTTTTTTCTCGCTTCAGCCGGGTTGATAGAAAGACCATACCACCTGAACCATCGGAACCGACCACTCCCACCTAGAACCATATGAGCAGAAGAAAACCACACGAACCGACCAGACGATTGATGGGGCAGGGAAGACCAAAATCAACGAGCACGTGCAGACAACCAACCAAGCCACAATGCCGAAAGGCAAATAGACATGGCAAAACACGCCATCCGGCCAGGCCGCAACGGTCAAAGGCCGGTCAGGCATCCCAAAACACGCCATCCGCCCAGACCGCAACGCTCAAAGGCGGGACAGACATCCCAAAACATGTCATCCTCCAAGAAAGCAACGAGCTCACTCCAGCCCGACAACGTTGTAGAAGAGTTGCCCGGCGTAACCTAGCCCGGTGCACCTCAACAGCCAAATTAGCGACAGAGTCAGCCACCCGTGAGTCATAGGGGGGAGAGAGTCCCCCTCCTTCTTCGTTCTTGCCCCCCCCCATAGGTGGCAGAAGGTTTCCCCCTCTGGTTCGTGGTGTTCATGGCCCCCAGAGGGCGAGCGCCCCCTCCAAAATTGGATCATTTCTCTGGTCGTATCGTCTTATTTTTATTTATTTATCTATTTCTGCTCCGTAAAATTGATTTCTTGAAATGCCCCAAAACACTAGAAAACAGGAATTAACACTTGGCACTAGATTAACATGTCCAATAAAAATGATATAAAGTTGTGCCAAAAGTATGTATAAATGATGTGAATATAGCATGAACATAACAAAATTTATACATATGTCAAAGACATATCAGTTGTCGGCTCGGTTGATGCTTGAGAGAGGGGGTCGTCTGACTTTATGTTAGGGCGGCACCCCCGGATGAGTTGGTATGATGGTTGCCTTGTGCAGTGTGGGTTGTGGATGGCTGGGTCGTGGGGTGTTGTAGCTCGGGCAGGCGATGGTATGTCGGGGTTGCAGCCTTGGAAGGTGGTGTCTGTGGACTGTGTTGGGTGCGGTAGAACGGTTGGATGTAGAGGTGACGGCCTCGAGAGTTTCACGTTGTTGAGTGTGTTTCCCTTGTGCCATGTGGGCAAGGAGGAGTCCTGCAGTGTTGGTCCTCGGTGTTTCGGGCATCACATTTCACATGTGGTTTTGTGGAGAGCAGGCTTCTCATCTCTGCGTGGGTGTCCTAGGTTTGCCCCTCCCATCTAGCCGTCGTTTCTTCTCTTCGAAAGTGGTGGGAGGCTAGCTAGTTTGGTGGAGCCCCCCCCCCCACACACACACACTGAGGTTTGTGCATGCGCAGCTCGCGTGTTCTTGTTATGTTCATTGCATCATTGACTTGACCGCCCCTTGAGTCGGCCTGATCTTGTTTGTATCGGTTTTATGCCTGGTTTTGCTAATAAACCAGGCAACAATCTTCTTCTTAATTAATGAAAAAGGCAAATCGTTTTCTTCAGTTTCATATAAAAAATCAACTCATTCGATGAGACCGATGATTATAGAGCCAAATTTAAGCTAACAAAAATGTTGTTTCTTTTGCATTGCCAAAAAATATACGACATGTACATTGTTATATTGCGTCTCGTGTGCGTGTTTAGCCCCCCTCATGTTCAAATTTTGGCTACGCCCGTGCTGATCAAACACTTACTTTAGGACATGATACACAAGCTACCAATCTCTACTACTAATGGAACAGTTGGTAGTCTCCGCCGGTCAATTTTCGGCCCACCAAAGACGGTTAATTTTCGTCCTCCATCCCACCTCCCGCTACCCAGTGATCTCCCCCTTCCTCCCTCCAGACCGACCAAAAAAATGGCATGCTACCACGAGGCCCGTTGTGAAACACTACGGTTCAGCGACAGAAAATCGTCCTAAAAAAATCTACGACGGTTAACCTACGAAAATTAACCTAATCGTACTATTCCCAACTGAAACCCTCACACCCGAATTGTCGTGCCCTCGATGCACTTGGCCGTCGCCGTCATTCGTCCCTATCGTCCCTAGGTACACGCACGACTCGAGCAGCAGTCATGAGACGCCGCCCTCCATCCATCGCCCCAAATCCACCCCTTCACCGCCACCGCTTCATCCATTCGCCGCCGCCATTCCATCGCTCCGCCGCGGATCCATCCCTTCGTCGTCGCCCCGCACATCAAAGCCACCGCCCTCCATCAGACCATCCCCGTTTAGGACCCACCGCGGATCACGTCCAGGATCCTGAATTCTCGTTGGACCAAGGCGGCGTCCACCACGTCATGGTGTTATGCTAGCGGCGATTGGGAGGTGATCCGGGCTGCTAGGGTTTAACCATGACCTGATCATGGTGGCGCCGGAGCATGTGAGGTGAGCGCTGCCGGACTCGTCCGCCTCGCCATAATTGATGATCGCGTCGTTGTAGCCACGTCCCTCTCCGGACGGTTGTGATGATGGAGGGAACCGCCATCACTGCCAGGCTCTCCACCCATGGACGCGTCGGGTCACTGCTCGGGGCCAGCCCCCCGTTGTGCTAGATCATGCCTCGGCTTCAGCAGCCTGACCGTAGGGGCGAAGCAACAGCACACTCATACAACAGGGATCAGGTCCGCCATTAAATTTTCCTGCGTGATGTGTAAGTAGACAATCTATTTGTAGTTTTTAGTATGCTAGATCGATTCAACAGAGCCAAACGCACGTACGTGCAAAGCTAGATCGTAAGCATACAGGCAAGCAACTTGATTGATGTTCCCCACACGTACGTGATGCTCCTGTTTCTCTTTATTTGTTTTTAATACCGACACAATTAGGCCTCTGTGTGATTGATGTACTTTTTCATGTCACAAGGAATTTGGTATGCATGAAGATTTGACTGTGGTTGGAAGAAATTGTTGAACAATTGTTAGTAGTCCATTGTAATCTCTGCCATTTGACGCCGATGGCAAACAAAAATGTTGTTAATAATTTTCTGTATTCAGCCATAAACCACATATGATGGCACCGCCGCGAGATTCCCAAGGGCAGCAAGGTCATGTACGAGTTGGACAAGAAGACGAGGCTCATCAAGGCCAACCGCGTCCTCCACTCCTCCACATCCAGCCCACACAACTCATCCTCCGTCCTCAGCAGCTGTGCAAGAGAGATCGCGGTGACAAGTGAAAGACAGAGATAATTGTACATCCTTGCTCCTTTTCTTCTTTCAGCATTACACACGTAGCAACACCATTCTCGCCATCCATCCCACAATGACAAGAGCCTTTCTAGAGCACAAACCAAGGCAATATCTTCCGCTTAGATGTTCATTTTCATTTTAATTCACAACTTTTCTAGAAGGATCAACCTAACCCGTGATTTCTGTTTCTTTTTCAGATCTGCTATTCAGTAACATGATTTGGTGTGATACTAGCTGATCGTTAAAATCTGGTTTAGATTTCAGTCCCAATTTTCTCTACTCCTAATGGAGCAGTTGGTAGTCTCCGCCGGTCAATTTTCGTCCCACCAGAGACGGTTAATTTTTGTCCTCCATCCCACCTCCCGCTACCCAGCGATCTCCCCCTTCCTCCCTCCAGACCGACCAAAAAAACGGCATGCTACCACGAGGCCCGTTGTGAAACACTACGGTTCAGCGACAGAAAATCGTCCTAAAAAAATCTACGACGGTTAACCTACGAAAATTAACCTAATCGTACTATTCCCAACTGAAACCCTCACACCCGAATTGTCGTGCCCTCGATGCACTTGGCCGTCGCCGTCATTCGTCCCTATCGTCCCTAGGTACACGCACGACTCGAGCAGCAGTCATGAGACGCCGCCCTCCATCCATCGCCCCAAATCCACCCCTTCGCCGCCGCCGCTTCATCCATTCGCCACCGCCATTCCATCGCTCCGCCGCGGATCCATCCCTTCGTCGTCGCCCCGCACATCAAAGCCACAGCCCTCCATCGGACCATCCCCGTTTAGGACCCGCCGCGGATCACGTCCAGGATCCTGAATTCTCGTTGGACCAAGGCGGCGTCCACCACGTCATGGTGTTATGCTAGCGGCGATTGGGAGGCGATCCGGGCTGCTAGGGTTTAACCATGACCTGATCATGGTGGCGCTGGAGCATGTGAGGTGAGCGCTGCCGGACTCGTCCGCCTCGCCATCACTGATGATCGCGTCGGTTGTGGCCACGTCCCTTTCCGGACGGCTGTGATGATGGAGGGAACCGCCATCACTGCCAGGCTCTCCACCCATGGACGCGTCGGGTCGCTGCTCGGGGCCAGCCCCCCGTTGTGCTAGATCACGCCTCGGCTTCAGCAGCCTGACCGTAGGGGCGAAGCAACAGCACACTCATACAGCAGGGATCAAGTCCGCCATTAAATTTTCCTGCGTGATGTGTAAGTAGACGATCTATTTGTAGTTTTTAGTATGCTAGATCGATTCAACAGAGCCAAACGCACGTACGTGCAAAGCTAGATCGTAAGCATACAGGCAAGCAACTTGATTGATGTTCCCCACACGTACGTGATGCTCCTGTTTCTCTTTATTTGTTTTTAATACCGACACAATTAGGCCTCTGTGTGATTGATGTACTTTTTCATGTCACAAGGAATTTGGTATGCATGCAGATTTGACTGTGGTTGGAAGAAATTGTTGAACAATTGTTAGTAGTCCATTGTAATCTCTGCCATTTGACGCCGATGGCAAACAAAAATGTTGTTAATAATTTTCTGTATTCAGCCATGAACCACATATGATGGCACCGCCGCGAGATTCCCAAGGGCAGCAAGGTCATGTACGAGTTGGACAAGAAGACGAGGCTCATCAAGGCCAACCGCGTCCTCCACTCCTCCACATCCGGCCCACACAACTCATCCTCCGTCTTCAGCAGCTGTGCAAGAGAGATCGCGTTGACAAGTGAAAGACAGAGATAATTGTACATCCTTGCTCCTTTTTTTCTTTCAGCATTACACACGTAGCAACACCATTCTCGCCATCCATCCCACAATGACAAGAGCCTTTCTAGAGCACAAACCAAGGCAATATCTTCCGCTTAGATGTTCATTTTCATTTTAATTCACAACTTTTCCAGAAGGATCAACCTAACCCGTGATTTCTGTTTCTTTTTCAGATCTGCTATTCGGTAACATGATTTGGTGTGATACTAGCTGACCGTTAAAATCTGGTTTAGATTTCAGTCCCAATTTTCTGTACTCCTAATGGAGCAGTTGGTAGTCTCCGCCGGTCAATTTTCGTCCCACTAGAGATGGTTAATTTTCGTCCTCCATCCCACCTCCCGCTACCCAGCGATCTCCCCCTTCCTCCCTCCAGACCGACCAAAAAAACGGCATGCTACCACGAGGCCCGTTGTGAAACACTACGGTTCAGCGACAAAAAATCGTCCTAAAAAAATCTACGACGGTTAACCTACGAAAATTAACCTAATCGTATTATTCCCAACTGAAACCCTCACACCCGAATTGTCGTGCCCTCGATGCACTTGGCCGTCGCCGTCATTCGTCCTATCGTCCCTAGGTACACGCACGACTCGAGCAGCAGTCGTGAGACGCCGCCCTCCATCCATCGCCCCAAATCCACCCCTTCGCCACCGCCGCTTCATCCATTCGCCGCCGCCATTCCATCGCTCCGCCGCGGATCCATCCCTTCGTCGTCTCCCCGCACATCAAAGCCACAGCCCTCCATCGGACCATCCCTGTTTAGGACCCGCCGCAGATCACGTCCAGGATCCTGAATTCTCGTTGGACCAAGGCGGCGTCCACCACGTCATGGTGTTATGCTAGCGGCGATTGGGAGGCGATCCGGGCTGCTAGGGTTTAACCACGACCTGATCATGGTGGCGCCGGAGCATGTGAGGTGAGCGCTGCCGGACTCGTCCGCCTCGCCATCACTGATGATCGCGTCGGTTGTGGTCACGTCCCTCTCCGGACGGCTGTGATGATGGAGGGAACCGCCATCACTGCCAGGCTCTCCACCCATGGACGCGTCGGGTCGCTGCTCGGGGCCAGCCCCCCGTTGTGCTAGATCACGCCTCGGCTTCAGCAGCCTGACCGTAGGGGCGAAGCAACAGCACACTCATACAGCAGGGATCAGGTCCGCCATTAAATTTTCCTGCGTGATGTGTAAGTAGACGATCTATTTGTAGTTTTTAGTATGCTAGATCGATTCAACAGAGCCAAACGCACGTACGTGCAAAGCTAGATCGTAAGCATACAGGAAAGCAACTTGATTGATGTTCCCCACACGTACGTGATGCTCCTGTTTCTCTTTATTTGTTTTTAATACCGACACAATTAGGCCTCTGTGTGATTGATGTACTTTTTCATGTCACAAGGAATTTGGTATGCATGCAGATTTGACTGTGGTTGGAAGAAATTGTTGAACAATTGTTAGTAGTCCATTGTAATCTCTGCCATTTGACGCCGATGGCAAACAAAAATGTTGTTAATAATTTTCTGTATTCAGCCATGAACCACATATGATGGCACCGCCGCGAGATTCCCAAGGGCAGCAAGGTCATGTACGAGTTGGACAAGAAGACGAGGCTCATCAAGGCCAACCGCGTCCTCCACTCCTCCACATCCGGCCCACACAACTCATCCTCCGTCTTCAGCAGCTGTGCAAGAGAGATCGCGGTGACAAGTGAAAGACAGAGATAATTGTACATCCTTGCTCCTTTTTTTCTTTCAGCATTACACACGTAGCAACACCATTCTCGCCATCCATCCCACAATGACAAGAGCCTTTCTAGAGCACAAACCAAGGCAATATCTTCCGCTTAGATGTTCATTTTCATTTTAATTCACAACTTTTCCAGAAGGATCAACCTAACCCGTGATTTCTGTTTCTTTTTCAGATCTGCTATTCGGTAACATGATTTGGTGTGATACTAGCTGACCGTTAAAATCTGGTTTAGATTTCAGTCCCAATTTTCTGTACTCCTAATGGAGCAGTTGGTAGTCTCCGCCGGTCAATTTTCGTCCCACTAGAGATGGTTAATTTTCGTCCTCCATCCCACCTCCCGCTACCCAGCGATCTCCCCCTTCCTCCCTCCAGACCGACCAAAAAAACGGCATGCTACCACGAGGCCCATTGTGAAACACTACGGTTCAGCGACAGAAAATCGTCCTAAAAAAATCTACGACGATTAACCTACGAAAATTAACCTAATCGTATTATTCCCAACTGAAACCCTCACACCCGAATTGTCGTGCCCTCGATGCACTTGGCCGTCGTCGTCATTCGTCCCTATCGTCCCTAGGTACACGCACGACTCGAGCAGCAGTCGTGAGACGCCGCCCTCCATCCATCGCCCCAAATCCACCCCTTCGCCACCGCCGCTTCATCCATTCGCCGCCGCCATTCCATCGCTCCGCCGCGGATCCATCCCTTCGTCGTCTCCCCGCACATCAAAGCCACAGCCCTCCATCGGACCATCCCTGTTTAGGACCCGCCGCAGATCACGTCCAGGATCCTGAATTCTCGTTGGACCAAGGCGGCGTCCACCACGTCATGGTGTTATGCTAGCGGCGATTGGGAGGCGATCCGGGCTGCTAGGGTTTAACCACGACCTGATCATGGTGGCGCCGGAGCATGTGAGGTGAGCGCTGCCGGACTCGTCCGCCTCGCCATCACTGATGATCGCGTCGGTTGTGGTCACGTCCCTCTCCGGACGGCTGTGATGATGGAGGGAACCGCCATCACTGCCAGGCTCTCCACCCATGGACGCGTCGGGTCGCTGCTCGGGGCCAGCCCCCCGTTGTGCTAGATCACGCCTCGGCTTCAGCAGCCTGACCGTAGGGGCGAAGCAACAGCACACTCATACAGCAGGGATCAGGTCCGCCATTAAATTTTCCTGCGTGATGTGTAAGTAGACGATCTATTTGTAGTTTTTAGTATGCTAGATCGATTCAACAGAGCCAAACGCACGTACGTGCAAAGCTAGATCGTAAGCATACAGGAAAGCAACTTGATTGATGTTCCCCACACGTACGTGATGCTCCTGTTTCTCTTTATTTGTTTTTAATACCGACACAATTAGGCCTCTGTGTGATTGATGTACTTTTTCATGTCACAAGGAATTTGGTATGCATGCAGATTTGACTGTGGTTGGAAGAAATTGTTGAACAATTGTTAGTAGTCCATTGTAATCTCTGCCATTTGACGCCGATGGCAAACAAAAATGTTGTTAATAATTTTCTGTATTCAGCCATGAACCACATATGATGGCACCGCCGCGAGATTCCCAAGGGCAGCAAGGTCATGTACGAGTTGGACAAGAAGACGAGGCTCATCAAGGCCAACCGCGTCCTCCACTCCTCCACATCCGGCCCACACAACTCATCCTCCGTCTTCAGCAGCTGTGCAAGAGAGATCGCGGTGACAAGTGAAAGACAGAGATAATTGTACATCCTTGCTCCTTTTTTTCTTTCAGCATTACACACGTAGCAACACCATTCTCGCCATCCATCCCACAATGACAAGAGCCTTTCTAGAGCACAAACCAAGGCAATATCTTCCGCTTAGATGTTCATTTTCATTTTAATTCACAACTTTTCCAGAAGGATCAACCTAACCCGTGATTTCTGTTTCTTTTTCAGATCTGCTATTCGGTAACATGATTTGGTGTGATACTAGCTGACCGTTAAAATCTGGTTTAGATTTCAGTCCCAATTTTCTGTACTCCTAATGGAGCAGTTGGTAGTCTCCGCCGGTCAATTTTCGTCCCACTAGAGATGGTTAATTTTCGTCCTCCATCCCACCTCCCGCTACCCAGCGATCTCCCCCTTCCTCCCTCCAGACCGACCAAAAAAACGGCATGCTACCACGAGGCCCGTTGTGAAACACTACGGTTCAGCGACAGAAAATCGTCCTAAAAAAATCTACGACGATTAACCTACGAAAATTAACCTAATCGTATTATTCCCAACTGAAACCCTCACACCCGAATTGTCGTGCCCTCGATGCACTTGGCCGTCGTCGTCATTCGTCCCTATCGTCCCTAGGTACACGCACGACTCGAGCAGCAGTCGTGAGACGCCGCCCTCCATCCATCGCCCCAAATCCACCCCTTCGCCACCGCCGCTTCATCCATTCGCCGCCGCCATTCCATCGCTCCGCCGCGGATCCATCCCTTCGTCGTCTCCCCGCACATCAAAGCCACAGCCCTCCATCGGACCATCCCTGTTTAGGACCCGCCGCAGATCACGTCCAGGATCCTGAATTCTCGTTGGACCAAGGCGGCGTCCACCACGTCATGGTGTTATGCTAGCGGCGATTGGGAGGCGATCCGGGCTGCTAGGGTTTAACCACGACCTGATCATGGTGGCGCCGGAGCATGTGAGGTGAGCGCTGCCGGACTCGTTCGCCTCGCCATCACTGATGATCGCGTCGGTTGTGGTCACGTCCCTCTCCGGACGGTTGTGATGATGGAGGGAACCGCCATCACTGCCAGGCTCTCCACCCATGGACGCGTCGGGTCGCTGCTCGGGGCCAGCCCCCCGTTGTGCTAGATCACGCCTCGGCTTCAGCAGCCTGACCGTAGGGGCGAAGCAACAGCACACTCATACAGCAGGGATCAGGTCCGCCATTAAATTTTCCTGCGTGATGTGTAAGTAGACGATCTATTTGTAGTTTTTAGTATGCTAGATCGATTCAACAGAGCCAAACGCACGTACGTGCAAAGCTAGATCGTAAGCATACAGGAAAGCAACTTGATTGATGTTCCCCACACGTACGTGATGCTCCTGTTTCTCTTTATTTGTTTTTAATACCGACACAATTAGGCCTCTGTGTGATTGATGTACTTTTTCATGTCACAAGGAATTTGGTATGCATGCAGATTTGACTATGGTTGGAAGAAATTGTTGAACAATTGTTAGTAGTCCATTGTAATCTCTGCCATTTGACGCCGATGGCAAACAAAAATGTTGTTAATAATTTTCTGTATTCAGCCATGAACCACATATGATGGCACCGCCGCGAGATTCCCAAGGGCAGCAAGGTCATGTACGAGTTGGACAAGAAGACGAGGCTCATCAAGGCCAACCGCGTCCTCCACATCCGGCCCACACAACTCATCCTCCGTCTTCAGCAGCTGTGCAAGAGAGATCGCGGTGACAAGTGAAAGACAGAGATGATTGTACATCCTTGCTCCTTTTCTTCTTTCAGCATTACACTTGTAGCAACACCATTCTCGCCATCCATCCCACAATGATAAGAGCCTTTCTAGAGCACAAACCAGGGCAATATCTTCCGCTTAGATGTTCATTTTCATTTTAATTCACAACTTTTCCAGAAGGATCAACCTAGCCCGTGATTTCTGTTTCTTTTTCAGATCTGCTATTCGGTAACATGATTTGGTGTGATACTAGCTGACCGTTAAAATTTGGTTTAGATTTCAGTCCCAATTTTTATGATAAAATAATAGTCAATGTTCAGATGCACTATTGTGGTCTTTCATCAAGTTGAAACCCATTTTGAAGTTTCAATATCCCTTGAATTCTTAATGAGTGGATGTTGAGGAGTAGTCAATGTGTTCCGTTTCATGTAGGTGGATGCGGTTATGGTTATGGTGGCGTACATCTGGGGCATTTAACGGTTTATGTGTGTAGATACAAGAGGCAGATTAATGATCATGTTAAGGAGCATGTTGATGTTGCTGAGGTATGCCCCCCACCTCTTGAGAATATTGATGACACTATGATCTCTTGATGCCAATTTCTTCAGTTCGTCGATCACATAATTTTTGGTGCAAAATGCCTGAAGCTTATGACATGGGTGAAGGTGTTAATCAAGAATAGAGATTCTCAGTAGCAATGCAGCGATACAGGTATGTATGTCCTTCTACATGACAATATGAGACTCTATGTAATTTCCTCTGAACTTTTTTAAACATATTATTTTTTAAATTTGCTAGACAAGCAGAGATCCTAAGGCCAAAGATAAAATGAATCCTTTTGCTGAACAGGAAGCATGGGAAGAACATCAAATATGTAATGTTGTTTACTTGGATTAACCACATGCAATCGGTATTGCGACTGTCTTTATGATACCATATGTATGCTCTTTGTTGTATATTTAGCAATTGGTCGACTTGATTCAGGAAAGTCAAAACTGGAATTTGGATCAGAAGATAGAAATCGGTCTTCTAATGAATGCCGGTAAGGTTTTTATTCTTCTTGTGAATTGTTCATCAGCAAAGTTTACTTCTCTCTTGATTCTAAGGGTCCATCTTTCCTCTTAGATTTGTGACAAGCCATGTAATTAATCAATAGTGAACTGCATGTCGATTGTATGGTCAGAAATTTTGTTTTGTATAAAAAGATCTTGGAGGTGTGTGCTTGGATTGGAGGTATTTCTTTAGGGTGCTTCGGTAGTTAGTTAAAGCTTGTACTAAATAATAAAGATCACACGAAAGTACCCCTCATCAGTTGATCTTGGAAGTTCTGATGCTTGGTGGAGCCATTCTTGCAGCCTGAAATTCTGTATTTTTCTGCAGGTTGTACAAGAGCAGCTCTGATGCTCAGTGGAGGTCCTGATGTAGTTGATCTTGGAAGTTCTGATGCTTGGTGGAGCCATTCTTGCAGGCTGAAATTCTGTATTTTTCTGCAGGTTGTACAAGAGCAGCTCTAATGCTCGGTGGAACCATTCTTGGTTATTATCCTGTCAGAGTTCTGCCATCTAAGACTCCAATTTTTTTCCTTTTGACCCTAAGTTTCTTCCTTGAGTAAGTAAAATTAGACTACACACGAGGGTGAGGAGACGAAGTTGGAAGGAGAGAGCACATGGGCAATTGAGGACTAAAGGATAACACTTAATCTTGCTTTTCTATATTCTTGGTTCCAAGTACAAATTACATTCAGTTCAGGTGCAAGTAGTCTTATAGATAGATAGAGAGGTGGGTTCTGATTTGTGGATGATTTTGATAATGGTATGTTTTTCCATGATTGCTGTCATTTTGTTGTCCTACATGTGTCCGTGCGTTGGGATAGTATGAAGAAAAGTTGCAGCTATCCATACATCATTATTTATGGCAGAAGGGAAATATACTGAATCATAGTCACATTTCCTAAAACTCTCGAATTCCAACTTAGCGGTGTTGATGACCATGATGAAACTGTGAAATATTAAGCGGTACTTTTCCATTGATTTTTTCATTCTCATCGTATCATTGATGTGATTGTGTGACTCAAGTTTTTATTTCCCCCTCACCTTTTAAGTTCAAAGTAGTATTCAGCAAGTTGTTGTGTCGAATATAAATCTTTGAAACACTTGCTACATAAAGGTTCAGTTGTATCATCAATAATGCCAATGCTTCTGGTTGTTGTTGCTGGCTCCTAACAGCAAAATCAAGTCTGGAAACACGTATGGTAATGGTGTAACAAAAAAAATCGAGAGAGGTTTTGAGTATGCTTTGTTAGCTATGACACTTTGATTTAGCTTACTTTGCTAGGATACCAGAACTAGCACTCTACGAGCGAAATAATTTATTTATTTCGCACCATTGTCAAATTATTACTTTGTATTCCTGAAAATTTAATATAACTGAATGTGGTGAAATGCAGTGAAAATATTGTTGATTTTGATTTAAAAATGGTTAAATTGGAAGAAAGCATTTCCGCTACATTCATCAGCAATACTGCACCATATACTATAGAACCTTGGGCCACTAAATCAGCTGTTTCCGATGGATCTTCTTGGACTCAACAGTATCAATCTACTTCCCACGCATGTGGTTTATTTTATTCTTTAGCTCAATGGAAAACCATGGTAAGTTCTGTTTTACCTTTAGGGTGTTGTCAAAATGATTTCAATGAGACCAATTAAGTGACTAGCCTATGGAAAAAGGATGATCTGTTGTTAAAATAAAATAAAAACAGATAATTGAGTAATAAATTTTGTTTTTCTAAAGCAGCTAGCCTAGAATGTTCATTCGTGAAAGATAATACCGTTTGAAGAATTCGTGGGAACGCGGTGCGGGAGCTGCTCCGTCCCGAGGGACGCACGGCGGTGATCGGGCTAAACGCAGCGGACACATCATAGTGGGAGCCGGGGGAGTTGTTGTTGACCTGGTCTCGAGGCGGGCAGGTGAATTTGTTCTGTTCTTCAGCTCGAGAAATGCAACATCGACACCAAAAGTGTTTCACCTTTTGTGGCAGACTCAAAGTGTTTATTTTTCCATTACAATTCATAACACTCATATGATCAAGTGCTAAACATACAATGTTTATATGCATCACAGCAGGAACTGATGTATGCACTTCGATTGTTTTCGTGGTTAATTGCAGCTGGCATTCTTACTGTTGTAATTAATCCAGGTACAAGTGGAGCAGTGACCATATCAGCTTTGTGGCAGCGACCAGGCAACCAAGGAGGAGTGGAGTAGCACCTAGAAGCAGCAGCCAGACAGAGAAGATTCCTGTCGATGGCAATGAGCGAAGGCGATTAGCACGACTCGGTTCTGGTGTGCTATATCAGTTTAATTTGTTGGTGTGTTATCGACCATAGATTTTGGCAAAATATTATATACTCATTATTGCTACCGTTTTGGTGCAAGAGGAGATAGTTATAGATATGTTTGGTGCCATACATTTGCCATTCTTGATGTGTCTGCTGATTAATGAGGTGGTGTAGAAGGCATAGATGGCAATTATTGCAATGAGGCTACAACATTAAGACTAGACCAGGTTGTAGCATTGAATGAATGAAGTTTGACATGAGAGACTCTGTAGCAGTATTTGGCACAATAAAATATTTGCCCAAATAATCAACCCTCTGTGAGTAGATGTACTTCATTTTTTGGTTTTATCAGCAACCTCTTTGTTTTAGTGTATTTGCTAATGATTCCCTTTCTCGCAGGATCATTTTGTCAGTGCTGCATGTAAGAAGATAATTGAGGAGTGTTCGACGGTATTTTGTGCATTGCTACATAAAATAATAATTTTATTTTCAATGAGTTTTAATGCAGGTTATCTGTGCAAAGGTAAGTGGTTAATAATACAAAGGCAAAATGCTATTGCATGGCACATGCCCGCACGTACTTAAACAGGCACATGCATGAAATCATGGTGTAACTACTACATGTGCATGCACACACACATCCTAGCAGTGGGCATCTTTAGTCTAGACACGTAGCTTAGCTTAGACACATATAAATAGTTATGTATTTGAATACCGGCAAGCTCGCGTTACATATCCGAATACCCGTTTGTATGCATACATCATATAGGTATGTATTTGAGTATCTACGGCCGGTGAGCGCGCACGCATACTTCTCCGAATATCCGATATACATGTACTTCGTTTCCTTGTTTTGATATTTGGACAGGTACATGAAATATGGGCGTGTCTTCGATGGGTGCAATCTAACACATACGTGACTGGAATCAGATGATAGGGTCACGTGAGCAGCCTATGTACGTATATTTGGCAAGCCATCAAAAATTGGAAACGGATACAACCGACCACGGAACCACATAAAAAAAGGTACGCGCCAACTAACATGGTATATATGGGGTTGATCATTTTCTTTTATATGTACAGACTTGGACGTCAAGACAAACAATAGAAGGAAATATTAGGACGGTGCAACCCTACCCGTCCAACACCGCAGCCTATATAAGCTAGCCAACCAAGGCACCAGAAGAGAGGAGGAGCTAGCTAGCATAGCTGGTGCAACAACAAACGCAGCCGAGGAGATGGCCCGGCCGTGACCGCGCGTTCGTAGGCAACAGATGTGATGAGCCCAGAAACGCCGGCCACAACGGCGGCCTGCCCATGGCGAGGATGCAGGCGCCCGAGGAGATGATGAAACGGGAGCTGATCAAGCCCCATTGACTAACTTTATTTGTTATTGTGCATTTCATCTATCAGGTGCCGCACATCCATCCATCAAGCAGCAGCAAAGCTACACACACGTCCCTGGCCAGAAACTCACGCACGCACCGTGCAGGGACGTGCCTGTTGGCGGCGTCAAACCCAAGTGCAAAGGAGGACGTGCTCACAGCGGCGTGGTGGCCGGTAGGCCACCGGCCACGGCGTGCTAGAGGATGCGTAGAGGACGCCGCTGACAGCAGGTGCACTATGACATGGAGGTGAGCTCGGATGCATGCATGTGCAACAACCCTCTTGGTACGTACAGTCTTTTTCTTACCAGGTTCCATGGAGGAGGAGGAGACACGCCCGTGGCGGCGTCGCCAAATTGGAACTCAATCACGAAGGAGGACGCGCCTGCGATGGCCGCGTAGGCCCTGTCTTGCAGCGACGAGCATGCCGCGGAGATGACAAGGCGCACATAAGGAGGAGGCACAGGAGGAAGCAGAAGACGCGTCGTGGCGGCAACATCGAGAACATCAGGAAAGCCCCGCCCATGGCGGCGGCACGCTCGTCGGGCAACATGCACACGGCCTAGCGCTGTCCGGTGGCGGCAGTGCATGCGCCAAGAAGGATCCGCGGAGGCTAGATACGTACATCTATATCTTTTTTTGTATGCAGGAGCCACAAACACATCTCAACCTGAGGAGGTAGCAGCGATAGAGAGCATGCACCGGCTGGGTTGAAGTCGAGGTCGCCATGTACCCATGCGCCCACATACAACGTTTTGACCATAGACGACGCGCCCATGGCAGTGGCGCGCTCACCAGGCATCAAGCATGCTTCTTGGCTCTGTCCGGTGGTGGTTGTAACGAGGCGGAGCATGCGAGAAGGAAAACACGGATGAACCCACGCGGCCGCAACATCACCTCACGCATCCATCAGGCCGGCTGGTACAAGTGCAAGGAACCCCGGCGGCAGCAACATGAACATGAAGCTCACGTTCCCCTACGGTGAGATGATTGTCTAATTTTTCTTTCTTCTGTTTCTCCCTCACATCCAGCATGCATGCACTATACACGGAGAGTACGGAGAGTACGTACCCGATCCCGCCGTCGTCAGAGGCGATTTCACCGTACCAGGAGTCTACACCGACACCGTCAGACTTTGTCTATGTCAAGCTCTTCGTCTTCAAGCGTCGTGTTCTTGGTTGAAGATGACCCAGGAGCAGCCGGAGCTCGCCAACGACGCAGCCCAACCACTAGCCCTGGTGCTCCTACGGCGGCCTACCCGGCCCCGACGAACAGGTCGCGACGCACAGATCATGGCGAACAGGTCTCGATGAACAGGTCCATGATGTTCCAATCACGGTGTACAGACTCCGATGCACCGGTCCTCGGCGAACAGGTCACTGGTGCACAGGTCCATGGTGTCCCGAACAGGTCTCGCGCCTTGCTTCCCAGAGGAGACGACATGGCGGAGCCGGAGCTCGCGGCGACGTAGCCCGAGACAAGTCCATGACGAACAGGTCTCTCCAGTGCACATGTCCATGGCGTTACAATCACGGCGGACAGGTCCATGGCGCCCCGGACAGGTCTCGCGCCTTGCTTCTTGGAGGGGACGATGTGGCGGAACCGGTGCTCACGACGATGCAGCCCGAGACCGGTCCCACCTATGAAAGTGCACCCACTATCGCGAACAGGTCCTTGGCGTACAGGTCTCGGCGTGCTACTTGTCTCGGTAAACCACCGAATACGGCGTTTAGCCGAGACGAGGCGCCCACAATGGCGGACAGGTCCTCTATGTATAGGACTCGATGTATAGGTCCATGGCGCCCCTGGCGTATGGGTCCCCTTTCGGTGTAGCACCCACCCAAGGCAATGAAACATCTACAACATCTCTTCACGAGTTCGCCGGGTGGCGCCCTTGACAAAATGGACTGCCATAGACTTGGCGTTCAATCAAGTGAGACACACCTATCACGGCGCATAGGTCATTGGTGAACAGCTTCCGGCGTACAGGTCTATGGCGTCGCCGGTATACAGGTCCCCTTTCTATGGCCATGTGAGGTGGCATCCTTTTCCTTGGCGGACCGCCGTAAACTCGGCGTCCAACCGAGACGAGGTGCCAACCACACCGGCATTGCAGATATGAGCGAGCGTTGGTTTTACATCGACGCTGGTCTCCACAAAAGATTACTCCCGTGAGGCAACCCCTTGCATACCCGACGAAGCCGCTACATCGTCAAGAAGTCCGAGCTGAGCAGGACCCATGCAACTTCAACACCAACTACATCGACGCTGTCAAGACCGACGAGGCGCGACGGCGAGGGCGAACATGGCCAGCACAAAGCCATGTTTTGAGTGACACGTGTACCGACGAGGACACGAGCTTTGCCGCCGCCCACACCATACACTCACACCATCATCATCATGCATGGAGAATGCGAAGCGAAGACGACAAAGACGACCACACGGCTTAATCGGAGGTATCTCGCGGAGCAACCCGCGGGAGTAATTAACCGGGAGCTTTTTGAGGCCCCGGGAATCAGGAGACCGCACATCGCCATAGTCAGGCAGGCCGCGCTAGTAGGCCACAGAGCGCAACCATATTTTATGGGATCTTGTAATTTTGTTCATCCAAAGAGATAAATAAAATACTTGTTTCCCGTATCACTTTTCTTTGTGTACTACGGTACACTGGCACGCCCGCATTTTTCTTTTCCCCGGCGCATGAGAGAAATCCATACTCCTTCTCTTCCCTTCTTCCGGAGTGCATATAAGATTTTTCTCGTGTCAAACAAGGAGACCTTTTGTCATTGTAACCGGTTCTAACGAGGTTACACGGTGCTACAATTGTTTTTTCTGTGATTGTTGATGTAAAACTGCTCGATATTTTTACTAGCAAGAGAAGACACGAGGATGATAGCGAATCATCGAGTAATAACCAAATCAGTGAGATTTATGAACCTGCCTCATTATGGTTGTGCGGTGACGTCCATGATGACGGGCCTCTCATGCGACATTGAGTTCCACCTTGTTAAGGGGGCATGGATCGATTGATTCATAGTTGGGCCTCTCCTTCTTATCATAATATTCATAACTGAAACAAACTGAATGTAGTTGTGAATCTGTTGTTGCTTTTGGTAGAGGAATATTAGGCAACGTAGTGGCTCAGGCCGGCTAGGTGCGAAGCTGGAGGAGTGAGTGGGGTAAGTCGACGGGTGGAAGAGCGTCTTCACAAGCAGCAACTCCACCATCACATTTTCCATCGATGTCAAGGGAGTCAGGTAATAAACTCGCCTTCTTATTATTACCCTCCTCTTGTTTTGGATAATCATAGTTTTTCTTTGTCAACAGAAACAAACTTGTTCATAGTTTTCTTGTGTTTTTTCTTCGATGTGACTCTTTGCCTGACATGTTGATGTTATCCCATATTGGATTTCACATAAGGAATGTCCATCCCTGAAGCACAACCTCGCGTACATGGTTAAGTGGACCAGACCAAGTCCGGAAGAAGATTGAAAATTTCAAACGTGAGAATGACAACTACAGGAAGACTATAAGACTTTATATCGATTCTTCTTGTATAATCGCTAGAACGCCTAGGGCCAACTTTATAATGATTTTTTTTCTAGACAGGAGCGCCAAGCGGTTGAGTCATTCATCGCTATGGACGTGAATAGCTGACAAGGGCCACCTTGGTCAGAATCGCTCGATAAACCAGTTCTTCTAAAAAGACAAGCAAATCCTGCCAGCAAAATCATATTACAAATAGACAGGACACCGGGCATCCAAACCACACAAGCAAGTAAATGATCGAGATAGAGGTTTGAATGATTGAGCTATACAATATGGGAATACATGCTACATGCTAAACAAGTTAGACGGATCAAAGTAATGATGGTCAATAAAGACGGAAAAATCATGGCACGCAACAGACGAGTGACCGAGTATAATGAACTTTCTATAGTCATGGATTAGTCATGTGTTAAACAAGTTCTGTTCATGGATTAGTTATTATCAAGCCTGCTGTTCTTTCTATAGTCATGTGCTATTTTTTCAATTGAACACAAGGAAGTTCCTATAGATTTTCATGGTTGATGCAAAATAGCTGAGCCTGGTTGTTTTATTCATACATATTCAGGATTGTTAGAGTATAGAATTTGTCGGTTTATGTTGTGGAGAGAGCAGTAGTGTTGTTCATCTTCTGGTTTTGATATAATTACTAACATTTATTCACTTCATAGATTAATGGATTAGTGCATGCTAACAAAACCTGTACTGTCAGAGCATTGTTCTAATGTCTCTTAAAATATATTTTTTCATAGAGGGTCGTTCTGACAAGTGTGGTACCATGCTGATCCAATAAAAGACCGGCGAAGACAAGATCAAGTTCCGCCACTTCTGCTTTGAAGAGACTGCTACCAAGCTGTACCTCAGCCTCAAGGACAAGAATGACTCCAGTTTGGGGTTCAACATGCTGCTCGCAAATCCTAATATAATATTTGAGTCTCACCATGTTACTTCCATTATAAAATGTGGCTTCGTGATGGCAGTATTGCCAACATTGACCTCATCGAGTCCATCAAGATTAATAAGCCTGGGATCAAGGATGCAGGTCCTCATCACATTCAGGCACATATATCCTCGTATGCAGTCTGATATATTCAATGGTAGATCCACCAGGTATACCATCAAGGTTAAGATCAACATGAATAACTCCATTTGGGAAAACAATAAAAGGGAAGGGATCCACTCGCCTCAAGAAGAACGACGACCACAATGAGGTATATATGCTCATACCTGTTTATTATTACATTTACACTTCTTGTTTATGTATAATTACCGTAAAACTATCTGGACCAATTTAGTCTTGTTTTGACAGGATGAATGATAGCAAGAGTAGCTTAGGACCAGTCATTTATTTACATAGCTTTTTTGTTACAGAAGCACAATAGCTAAGAATTACAGCCCTTTCTTGTACTGTGGACAAAGGTTCGACAGAAAAATAGCATAGAACCAAAGAAAGATTAGAATTAACTCACTCTTAATGCAACTATTTTCATGAAAAACAATACTACCATTGAACCGAAGGAGCCAGGTGCGGGTGTCGTTCCGAGATATATCCAGTAGCCCCACAGTCGAAGAAGCTGAAGCGGGCGGTATTGTGACCGTGCATAACAACACTCTAGGGCTAATAACTTCAGGTTCAGTGGGACGGAAACAATTGTGTAGAATGCCCTATCGTTTGATGTGATATATGCCCAAGAGATTAGGAGTCCTTGATTGTTATATGTGCCAATTCTTAAAGAAAGCAAGGAGTGAAGTAGAAGCTTCACCATTTGAGCACCAAGGACGTATCATTGACTACAATGTTCATCGGGTTGCTTAGAAGAGATATGAGCAAAAGTATGATCATTTGTAAATATTATTTTCAAGTAAGATGAGCAGCAGTACCAAGATAGAAACAATGTTAAAGTATCTTTAGATTTTATTTCATTTTTTTTATAGAGCTGGCATTTATTTGGATATGATTTTCCATGGTGGGGAGAGATGGCGATGGCGCGGGGTGAGTAGGTTGGGGGAATGAGATATGAGTGTGAGCAGTGTGTTGTGGGGTGAGAGAGTGAATCGCCTTTTTTAGATAAGAAGAAAAGGAGTTGTTGATTGCTTTTTTAAGGGAAAAGCCACTGTTTGTTTTGAAAGAAATGTCACACATTTTTTATATAGTGAATAATACCACGTATCCTAATAAGTCATTTCTATGGAATAATTGCAAACAAGTGATTCAAAGGTGAGCCATTATCAAAATTGGATGTGACCCACTCTAATAGAAGGCACGATGCCACACACTTCGACTAAAAATGTCACATGTTGTTATCTAGCAGCTGACCGATGAATATATCTTTACTTTTTCGGGTCAGAGTTTAAAACTGATGGCTTCGGCTGATGCTTTGATGGATTGGACTGAGACCTTGTCGAGTTTTACACAATCAGAAGAGGTGCATACAAATAATTGTTATTTTTTGTATATATTTTGCACATGATAACACAAAAGGTATATTTCTACATATATGTTTATTATTGTAGGGGATGAGAGAGATAAAGATGGATTATGTCGACGTTTAAAAACATCGACAAGGGTCCCCATGCGATGTCATTGAAAGGCCCAAAAATATCATCAAGTTTTATACACCAACATGAAATAAAATTAAAGGCCCGTGGCAACGCACGGGCATTGTACTAGTAGTAGTTAGTACTCCTCCTGTCCCATAATATAATGCACATTGGTTTTTGTGAGAGTCAAACTCACAAATTTTGACTAAGTTTGTTTTTTTATCTATTTCAACAATACAAAATAATATTATATGAAAATATATTTCATGATAATCTAATGATATTGATTTGATATTCCAGATGCTGATAATTTTTCTATAAACTTGATCAAAATTCACTAAGTTTGACTTTAAAAATATCTAACACACACTATGTTATGAGACGGAAGGAATAGTATTGTTTTGTCTAATTACAACACACTAGTATTAACTATCACACATGCATATATTTTCAACTTTATAATGCGTTACACCAAAATTTAAGCTTTGCTAAAAAAATTAAATTTAAGCATAACAGCCAAAAGATAATGTTGATTGATCCAACTTCCAGAACAAATTAAAAGAGCATCACATCGCCAAAACACGGCATGAACCAATTAAAATTCCAGCCGAAAGTATGTCGCATAGACCTCCCAAACTGTCGCAGGCTAGTCACATGATTGAAGAGTTAGCTTACTGCTAGGTCGGCAGATTGAACATAAACAGCAAAAAGGCTCTTGATTCACACAAAATTGATAGCAGCTGGGATGGTTATATAGACAGTGACTACTTCAGCTATCTGTTAGGCTCATGGAAAGTACATCACTATGTATAATGAATGATTTTATCCTTTCAAGCCGCTTTCATAACACTGTTGGATGCAGGTTATGTACAAAAATGAAATAAAATCAAAGAACTGTTCTGGAGGTGGAACTCGGAAGTCCAAACCAAAACCAGAAATATCTTTACAATGTCCTGCGGTTTCGGTATAGTAAAGAGGTCTCACTCAGCTGAATGGGAGCGATTCATGGTCGTCGCCTATTGAGGACCGAGTCTCCTAGGTCAGATCATCTTCAGGATCGGACAATTCACCTTCGGCAACATTCACCTCCTGGCGGGAGAATTCCCACAGCAGTTGTTCGATTCCCAGCTTCCTCAATTCATGTATCCCTTGCTCAACTGTAACAAAATTGTGTTTCATGAGTGGGAAAAAACAGAATGCGATGGGGAGAATTATATGGGGTTGAAGTTAGCGTTATGGCTGGGCTGGCAATTGGAATTGATTGCCAGATCCCAAAATTAGCAATTTCAATGTAACGTTTAGAACCTCATAAATGGTTAACCTTCTAGATGAAGACAGTTCAATTTTAAGAGAAGGGTAGGTTTGTTATCCTAAAGGTTCATGCCGCTGCTACTCTGCATCCCAACCTTGTTGCGAGCCAACTTTGGGTTATGATTTTACGATAATGGGATGTGCACCGTAAATTATGTGTGGCTTGATTATGCAAAGTCATGTTTTCACATTTGATCCAGGTTGGAACAGCATAATTAGTGCCAGTTTGCATGTTTTGTTAGGAAATGGAACCAAACAAAATTAGCTTAAGTGGGCAATGTACAAGCAGTCAAGTGCATACCATCTACAGCATCATGTGAAGTTGGTTGCTGCCCATGTCGATCAACCCACATCTGCAGTCGCTCCTCTGCGATATCCTCTTCCACATTATGGGTTTTAGCCCTTCTCCAGAAATACATGAGCCAAGCCTGAGTAATACCAAAGTGAAGGGTCACTTTTACAAGCAAAATAACAACATAGATAGAGAACAAAAAAAGAGGAAGCCCAAGAATCCCATTGGCATGTGAGACTGGACAAACTTGTCATTCTCACAAGCAATGGAAACTTTCCAGCAGCAATATTTCCTATATGACGTACAAATTAAAGGAAGATTCCTTAGCTAATATATCTCATAATTTACACTATAAGCAAGTACTGCTTATATGCAACTTTGTACTAAATCAGCGACACTTATTTGGGGACGGAAGGAGTACATTATAAGAATATCAAAACACCACAAACACGACCGAGGACCAATTGTCTAATCAACAGCCTAAAGAAACATTCTGCTACCACAAAGAATCTTGCTTCTCTCCCGATGTTTCTCTCATTTACTTCTCTCCACAACTAAACCACAATATTGAGATGTACACACAACCCCTAAACCAGTTAAATGCAACAACGCTTAGATACAACACCTAAGAGACAATGCATTAGGGCGGTTGTCTCTAAAAATATACATCACCACCTAGGATGACGAGTTAAGAAATAATGCATTGTGAGTGCCCTAACTACAGTGTCACATCATCTACGTGCTGACTTGGCAGTGCATGACACTTGCTATGATGCCTGCACTGCGAGAGTCCTAGCTTCCCAACTTTTTATCAAAATACTTCCCCTCTTATACTTCCAGTGCAATTCTAGTCATAATGCTGGTACTTTTCCCTTCTTCAGTGTCATAAAAAATAGCTAATTAATTCTTCTTGTGCTTGCAGGCCTTGCTTTGGGTAGGAAAAAAAGGTCATTTAATGCCCTTGTGAGGAAAGAGGGATGGGCAATAGGGGCATTCACTCACATTCTTAATTCTTGTGCCCAACTCTAAAAAGGGCATCTATTTCGAAATGGTGAGCATATCTTTTATAGAGGGAAGAACACACTTATTTTTCACTGGATTATGAAATACATCATATATTTATGAAGAATACATCAAGAGCTACCTGCTTGAACAACACGTCTTCCTCTTCCTCCTTGCTTAGGTCTGCAGAACCAGAAAATCAAGTTACACACTGATAAGAAATTTGCAAAATTCCCATACCGCAAAAGGATAGCATAGCATCGTGCAACAGGTAACTAAAGCTGAAAGAACAGCATTCTCATGGAGATGTAGCTAACTATACGTAGATGGCAGAAAATAAGGATAAAGATGATTGTACCAAATGCCTCAGTGAATTTTTCATCACCGGATGATTTAATATCTGCAAATAAACATAAGTGTTAGCCTCTCTGATGTGCAAGGAAGTAATATGAAATAATGATAACAGTTTAGAATGAATCCCCAGTATAGTTTTTTTGCAAAATGTATTCTTAATATTTTTAGTTTTTTACATAGTTAATAACAAATGGGAAAATCCACGGAAACAAAAACAGACCTGGATCTGATAGCTCTGCAACATTTGGACGATGATGTTGGGCAAGAGCAATAAGAACAGCATCCTCAACCTTTGAATAATAAGAAACAAACAGTGTCAGAATTCAGAACAGCCAACATAAGTGGAAGATCAGATTTTGATCAAAAACATAAGCACCTTTAAGAAGGCAAGTTCTTTAAGTCCCTTATCAACAGCAAGCATTGCTTCTATGTTGCCTTCTCCTGCTGTGACAGTCAAATCATGAACAAGCATGTCTGTTTCTTCCAAATCATTACTACCTCCATCCTTAGCTCTCAGTCCAGCTGATGTCACATACTCGAGGGGAAGAGGAGCAAACGAAGACCAGTATTCATATTTTGACATAGAGATGTCTGGATAGATGCCTGAAATCAATTGGAACTTGCAGAAATCAACTGGCAAGTTAAAAGTGGGGAGTGAAGTTACTGTTTTCTAATGGGAGTCTTGATACATACTCCCTCCGTTCCAAAATAGATGACCCAACTTTGTATTAAAGTTAATACAAAGTTGAATCATCTATTTTGGAACAGAGGGAGTAAGAAATAGAGCATAATTGTGTGAATACAACAAGGACTGGTATTATAGAATCGGTAATATTTTGAGTCCATGTATGCCATGTGACCAGCATTAAGTCTTTAGGAATTAATTGCATAAAGAAAAGCCCTCTGTGTGAATCTTAGTCCTTGTTCAGCAATATTTCGTAAGGCCCCAGCAAGGAATTACCATATTGGACAGCCAAGCCCCAGTAACGGGCAAGCCAACATCTCTTCATAACAACTTCTTCCTACAAACATCATGCATTTTAAATTAGCATTTCCAGAAGACGATGGACCTCTCTGTTCAGGTTGCATCTTTGGATTAAAAGGGAAAGGAAACTAACCATTTCTTCTTTGCTTAAGATCATCCTCTGTGTCATTGTGCGTAAGGCTTTTGTTTCAGATTCAGCCTCGTTGAGTTTCCGCTCAGCAACTGCAGCCTTTTCACTTGCAGACTAGACGAAAGAATAGCAATTTATCAGAGATGATTCAACCAATACTGTTTTTGTTACCATAGGTTAGTACTTTTACCTGGAGCTGTTGTTGAAGAGTGGTGATTTCCTCGCTTTTATCATTTTTGGATATAAGCGCTTTCCTTATTTCTTGCTGTTTTTATTTCAGAAAAACAGATATACCAATATCATTTTCACGCATAACATCCAGGAGCCAAAGATTGGCAATATGACTAACAAAAGGAATGCATTTCTATGACCTAAGTGTATGCGGGTACATGTACATTCTTTTCAGAAAAAATGTACATGTACATAAGCGAAAACAAATCCTGGGGGCACCATTCATCACAGTTGGAGTATCGACAGCAATTTTATTTGGAAAAATTGTAGAAAAAATAGACAATGTTATCAAGAAAATATCTAACTAATCAAAACAAAGATTGTACCTCCTTCCTCACTAGCATCTCCTCCCTCCTGCATTCAAATCGGAAATCGTCAAAAAAAGTGGTAGGCAAGCCAACATGCAAGAGGACGCAAGTTTTGAAAAGGAGAGAAAACCCCCTGGCATAAGAGGACCAAAATTATATGCATGGTTACCTTTTCATAAGTTTAACTTCCATAGATAATCCATCACCAAGATTAGCAACCTGAACATATTAACAAATTGTGTGATGGATAATATAAAATGTGATGGTCATAACTACATTATCTACTTGAATTGGTCACAGTACTTCTGCTTGACTCCTGGTGATACAAAGCGAAATAACCAAGCTATGTGACCAAAAAGAAAGCTTGAACCAGATGAAACTAAATCAAGACAGGATAACGACTGATGCTTCCATATCACTTCAGGTTAAAAGTGAGAAACGCTGCCCTTTTCGTATTAGCCATTTATTCACCCGCAAAAAAAGTATTAGCCATTTATAATTATATATGTAAAGAAGTAGCAAATGTCATCTTGGTAATTCCATGGTACATCAAAGAATTACTACATGGCTTACCTGTTTCTCAAGCTCCCTTGTCCGAGCTTCAGATTGTCTAAATTTCTCTTCTGCTAGTCCAAGCTAAATTTGAAAAAACAGGAGTATTATCACTAGTGCCACACATAAGACACTTACCCTTTACTTTATTTTCATCGAATTGTTCACAACATGCAAGAATTACAACGCACCTTTTCCAAAAGATTCACATTCTCATCTTTGAGCATCTCAACCTGAAAAGCAACCGTAATCAGATGACCTCATTCGAATTAAGGTACTTCATTATTCTTGATGAACACATCATATTGTATAACTAATAGCTCTGCTGTTCTAAAAAAACTAATAGCTCTGCAAAAAAGCATCCAATCGCATAAAGTATGAGGTGAAAACAACAAAACTGAGGACAAACCTCTTCTGTTAGTGTTGAACTGTCATGTGAATCTCTTGATCGACCGGACTGCGCGAAAGTAGGATCTGGATAGATTGTCCTACAAAATATTTCAGTAAAATTATTAGGTTTGATCTGAACAATCTGCTGCAAATTTACATGTAAATATCTTGACAAAGATTAGTTAGGAATGGATGATCTTGCAGAAGTAGTGAAAGTTACTCCGACAATATCAGCAATCATAAGTGTATTTTGGGTGAGCACTGTTGTGTAAACGTTTTAAGTCAATAAGAAGATGCCGGGGGTGTGATGATTAGATCAAGAGTAATGATTAGAGCAATATAATGTCAATGCACACAGTGTGCTCATGCTGAACAAAGCAATACGTAAACAGGAATTTTGCTAGCCAATTAGGAATAGACAAGATGGTGGCATCAGATTATACTTTGTAAATAGTAACATTATACTCTCTACGTGCAAGGTAAGGGAATAAACATTTATTAGCATAAAAAAAGAAATTGTAAACTCTTTTCAAATTTTATTTTATTGTAAACTACAGATAAATATAGCTCCTTTGTTTTCTCCTGTGCAAAACCCATTTGTACAACACGCCACAGTCACATTTTTAAAACTAGAAATAACTGGACCTTCCTGCATGCCTTATAAGTCAAAATTGTTCTTATTCGTATCAACCAGGAAGCCTGTGCAGTTTAAGTTCTATGCAGCATAGAGAAAGTGTCTGATTCACTTACATTTTGGGAATGCCGTTCAATTTGTTTTTTATTAAGGGCCTCTTTGATTCGTAGGATTTTGAAAACGCAGGAATATGAAAAGATTGGAGTGGCATGCCCACTTGAATCTTATAGGATTAGCCATGAGTGTTTGATGGCACAGGAAAAACAAAGGAATTGTAAAAAGAGGCTGGAGTGGATGTTAGATTTCCTATAAAATGTAGTACAAAAGATTCCATAGGCAAAATTCCTATGGGATTCAATCCTATGAATCAAAGGACCAGCATAGGAAAAAATCCTAAGGATTTCAATCCTCCAGTAATCCTATAAAATTCCTTTGAATCAAAGAGCCCTTAAGGAGCCAAAAGAAAATCAGTTTTCTACAAGTGATTTTTCATCTTACTACTTGGTGCTAGAACTGCCTACCACGGTACCACCACCTTGGTCATACATGTGTGCCATACATCACACACACAAAATTTTCATAAATCATTTGAAATCACCATGAATCACATGGATGATATTGCTTTTCTTTTTCGATAACTAACTAAAACCAAGAGTGTCAATTCTGGATTTGGTTACCAGGCACCAACTTGCACATTATAACAGAAAATGCATTAGGCAAGTTGCACCCATGTTTTCAGAGGTAATATTGGTTTGTTTCAGAAAAACAGAAGTGGTGTTGGCAGTACAGCACTACAATTCAAGCAAAACAAATTATCTCAGAAGCATATTCAGTTACCTTCTTTCTCTAGGTGTCCCATTGGGCACCTCCACAGCTTGTAGAGGCCTCACATTAGCCCCAACAGGTGGTACAAAACTTGACCTTCCTGTTGATTGTGCGCGATTTGCTACACCAGAGTCCACACCGTTCCGACCTAACTAGGTAAACGAGGACAAATATAATAAGCCGGCCAATTCATAGAACTGAAAACTGAAATTCTGAAAAGCACATCATCCTTCAATTATTATAATCAGGTTATCATGCACATGCATCAATAGTTCAGTACTTAAAGACAATCAAAAGTCAAATCAAGTTTTCCATCCGTTTACTTTTTTACCATTCAGCATGAAGCACAACAAGCTTAAATTCTACCAAAAAGAAACATCAAATGCAGCACCACCATGAAAACAACCTACCAACTACAGTTCCTGTTATTGACAAACAAAAACATTACAATTCTGCCGATTTTTACATCAACATCGATGAATTTCAGATCTTCAGGGGAGATTTCTCAGCCTTCAGACCAGCTCCAACTCTGACCATTCTTGGTCCTCTCCACATCGCTCTGGCTGATTTGGTATAATCTGTTGTTCACCCACGATCAATGCCCGCCGATCATGAAGCGGCTGTGGACTTCTACGTGCACTTCCAAGCTCAAGGGATTTGCTTGCCTCCTAATTAATGACAGGCTGAACACTAGGGACATTATGGAAATGAAAAACTGACAAGTTTCTGATAGCAACAGGTGTGTTCTCCACTCAGGCAACATGGTTGAAACTCGTGATCTTCTCCTTGGTTCGTGCCCTTTCGGACAATCTTGCTGGGGTAGGATGGATCTTCAAATGGGTGGTGGCAGCAACTTCAACCAGGAGAGATTTTCAGACAAAATGAGCTCTACCACTTAAACCCCTGATGCAGTTTGTATGCTTTGTCAACTAAATGCCCCCCTTACCTGCTAGCACTGCTATGGAAGAAATTTGCCTCGGTTTATAAAAGAAATTATGTTTAGCCTAGTTTGAGCAAATTAGTTCACAGTAAATTCCAAGAAATTGGTGCGATTGAAACAAAGGAAGGGTATCATCGTTGACATTACTTATGGCCGGTGAGTTGCTCCTGCTACGGCCTCCGGTGAGTATTGACTCCAGCGGCTTTGGCAACGCCACCGGCTCCTCGCCTCCATCCTCACTCCCTCGGCTGCTACCCCACCCGACACTCTCCACATCGGCCTCCAGCTCGGGCTCGGCAACAATAGCATTCACAACGGCCTCCCCACTGCCCTCCCGCCTCGATCGCCGGCTTGGTGGTCTGACAGCCAACACCTCCACGGCCGGCTCAGCAACAATAGGATTCACAGCGTCGTCCCCGCTGCCATCCCGCCTCGATCGTCGGCTTGGTGGTCTGGCAGCCAACGCCTCCACCGCCGGCTCAGTAACAATAGGATTCACCACGGCATCCCGACTGCCCTCCCGCCTCGATCCTCGGCTTGATGGTCTCGCGGCCATCGCCTCCGCCTCCGGTGCCGCTTCCACGCGCCTATCCGCGCTCGAACTCCGCGCTCCGCGCGACAGCTGCTGCAGTGGTGTCTCCTCCTCCACGGCCGACGCGACGTCTGGCTGCGCCTCGACGACCCTCCCAGGAGGCGCGCTGAGACGGCCGCTCTCCCTCCGCGGGTCTCTCATCCGCACCGGCGCCTCCGACTCTTCCTCCCGGCCGCGAGTGCTTGCAGGTCGCGCCCCTCGAGCGTCCCCGGTGCCGCGACGCGAGCGCGCGTCGTCCGCGTAGCCCATGTCCTCCCCGCCGCGTACCCCCCGAGCGTTGCCGACGTCCTCGGTCACGCTTCCCTCGCGCCGCAATCGCGTGGGGACGTCGTCCCTCGCGCCGGGGTCATGAGGTCCGCCGCGCCTCCGCGAGGGAGAGTCAGACGACGGGGCCGCAGGAGGCGTCGCGTTGCGGCGGTAGCGCTGGAGGTTGGGGAGCGGAGCTTCGATGATCATGCTGAACTCGCCCGCCGCGCCCGCGTGGGCCATCATGACCTCCTCCATGCGCAACATGGCCTCCCGCGCCGCAGCCGCGCGCCGGGGATCCGACGCCGCGGCGGCGGGTCGTGGCCTCCGGGCGGGGCCGACGCCGCTGGCCCGGCCTGCGTCCATTTCTGTAGCTTTGACTTTTGTTTGACTCGTTCTCCTCTCTCTCTCTCTCTCTCTCTCTCTGCCCTCAGAGCCTCGCGTTTGGGTCGGAAAGAGAGGGCAGGTTGGAAATTTGGCGTTGACGGACGGGAAGGCTGGCGGCGGCGTGACACGCGAGCGCAGTGGGCGTGCGACTCGAGCAAAAGGAAGGAGCGACCAGGTCAGCTCGGGTGCGGAGGCCCATTGGGGGACGCGCGATGAGGCCTGGTCCAGACGCTCGGGCCATGCTGGCCTTGTGCGCATATGGCAGAGCGGCAGCGGCCGGATGGATTTTTTTTTTGAAAGGACCAATGAAAGAATTCTGATGCGTTCAGCCAGCAGGAAATCAATCCACCGAATGAAAAAGAGAGCACCTATGGCGACTGAATATTTTTGGAAGTCTCAGCTTATTCTAAGTGGACCGTTGTGTTATTGTCACTCCTACCACTGGCGAAGCTACAACAAGGCCAGGGCCTGTCCAGCCCATGGCCGAAACATTGAAGAGTATATGTAAAATAGTGCTTTTTGAGAAATAAATATTTGTTTCCCTTTAGCTTGGCCCACTCAACCATATTTGGTAGCTTCACTATTTTCTTGTACCTTCAAGACATAATTTCTTCTCCCCATGACCCTTCCTCTCCCCGTACGGACTGCTATCCCCCTATCTTGCCTCATGTGTGGTCTTGTCCGAGCTCTCGCCGGCAATGGCCATGTTATCATCATCTTGAGCTCGTGTGGTGTCTAATCCAAGAGAAAATCAAAATGAACAGCCCCCATCTGTACCAACGAAACCTCGTCCTCGCCTACATTGGTCATGCCATCTCCGTTGTCGATGAAGTTCTGGGTTGACCTTGTCGTGGATGCCACAACCATTAGCGTCGCCCTATCTCAGCCTTGAGACTTTGTGTTGTTGCTTCCATGCGGAATCGGCCGATCTAAACCTTATTTTCAGGCAACTGTGGAGTCTTGTGCGCCCAATCATTTGGAATTTTTCGTGAGGTCTTACATAATGCTAATAATTCTAGGGAATCAAGTACACAATTCTAAGGAATCCGGTACCTCAGGGAATGCTAAACATATAAATAATCCCGTGGACGAAAATCTCCTAGGACTCATCCAAAACAAATGAGCAGTAATAGTAAAGATATCTTTGTAATGATAAAGATAATCTTTATTTTGAAAGCAATGGTTTAAATAGTTGAGAAAATGATTTCTTTCTTCCTCAGTTACAAGGACGCATCCTTCTCTTATTTTGTGGCGTGTCATGTACCGTGAGAATGCGATCCACCGGACCACATGGATGAACTTGTGGAGAGCTTTTTCTTCGTGATGGCCGGCCGATCGATGCCGATTTTCCCATTAAACAAAGCCAAAAAGGTCAGAGTGAATAAGGGCACGCATTAATGAGCCGCGTTGACCGTGCATGGATTGCGTGGCATCGACCAGACCGCCTCGGGATTCCCGTGTGATTCACTTTTGGGTTCCCTAAGCTACTGCTAAGCTCTGACTATTTTACTGGTATACCGCGTAGATCAAGCAGATTAGCAGAGCATAATTTTCGCTGGCAGAAATGCAACTGTTCATAGTACTACTCTCGAGCATTTCTTTCTTTCTAATAGCTTTCTACGTAGAAATTAAGCCGCATATGTCTGGGCTAATCAAATTTCCGGAGCAAACACACACGGTTCGAGTGATCGAAACTTCCTCCGAGCAGAACTCAACCAGAGAAAGCTTGCGCCTCTATATCGCCTCCCTGATTTCTCTGCAGCGAAGGGATTTCTGGGAGTGTTCCGCTATGTCTTACTATTTCCGCCTAATTAACCTCTTGCCAAAGATTAAAACTGAAACGCGGGCAGCGCTGGAAAGGAAATGTTAGCAAGTACTAATTAGCAGTAAATACATACCTTGGGCAACGCCATCCCGAAGAACTTGTCCTTGACGCCGCCGGCGCTCTTTGCAACGTACCCGTGCAAGGGGCTCCGGCCGCCGCCGAAACGCCCGTTGGTGCTGCCGTCGTCGTCTCCGTACCCGTTCTCGTCGGAGTCGGAGTCTGCGGCGGCGACTCGCGCGCCTGGGCGCGACATGACATGCGCCAGCGCCGCCGCGGCGCGCGCCTTGGACCGCGCCGCCAGAGGGTGTACCGGTGACGACGTGGCTGGACCCAGGGGGTGTGCCGGGGACGCCGGGGCGGAGTACATCCCCGCTGGCGAGCGTCGCCGGCCGTATGTTGGGCTCCCTGCCCGCCGCCAGTCCATGGCTTAAGTCGACTCACCGTAGAGTAATGCCCTTTGTGTGTACTACGAGAGAGGGGGATATTAGGGAGCACTATCCCTACTCAAGAATGAGAAAGATGGTAAGACTGTATGAGAAGGTAGCGTCGGATCAGGAAAGTATAAATGTCAGGCCCAGGCCCATGGGCCTACAGTGACTCAAGAAGACAGAGGCATGGCCAAGTGAGCCCACTTAGGGCATGTACAATGGTTAATAAGACAACCTTATCTTAAGTCTTGCATGTAATTTAGAGATGAAAAAAGAGTATGTCTACAATGGATTATATCTTAACCTTATCTTCAATAACTAGCAATTCCTTAAAACATGGTGAGACAAATTGTGCTAAGAGATTATCTCTTGTTTTATCTTAAATAAGAGAAGACAAACCTTTTCTTATGAGTTCTCTCTCCTCCACCTCATCATTTATCCTACGTGGCACTCCTAAGATAGCATCATTGTACATGCCCTTACTACTAGAAAAATGGTTCCCCTCTCGTTAGGGTTTAACTCCTCTCGGCGGCGGCGATTGTTTTCGCCCCCACGTAGAGATCGATCTCTCCCCCTCCCCTACCTCTATCGCCGGCGTCGCTCGGGGCCCTCGGGGCTCCGCTTCCTGGCGGTGGAACAGGGATCGCTGGGATCTTACCGCCCGCGGTTTCATCAACTCTCGGGCGAGAGAACTATGGCTGACGCTGCTTCTGGATCGGGCGGTCTCACGTCTGACCTGGAGGCGATGATGGAGGAACTTGGACTCAAGGAAGCCGATCTCCAAGATGTGGTGATCGAAGATGAGGAATTACCGGCGGAGGCGCTCCGTTGGATGGCGATAGCTAGGGTTCATACGGATCGAACCTATAGCCAGTACTGGTTCTTCAGGAACATGAGGGCGGCTTGGGACCTGGCCAAGGATGTGAAAATCAGGCCGCTCGAGGACAATCTATACACGCTGCAGTTTGCATGCCTGGGAGACTGGGAACGTGTGATGCAGGATGGGCCGTGGTCTTTCAAGGGCAGGGCTGTGGTTTTGGAACCATATGACAGCTACACAAAACCTTCGTCGATTGATCTAACCAAGATAGAGATATGGATCCAGATCCACGACTTTCCTGATGGTTTCTTCTCAAAAATCAAGGCTCTGTCTTCAACAGTGGGCGAATTCATATACGCCGAACCAATGTCCCAGGATTTCGAAGGGAATTTTGCTAGAGTTCGGGTTAAGATAGATGTTACTAAACCTCTGAAGAATGCAGTTTATTTGGTGGTGAAGAAGAAGGATACAATGCAGAGAGAGATATTCAGGGTGAAGTATGAACGACTCCCTGACTGGTGTGCGGTGTGTGGTTATCTCGGACACCTTTACAAAGAGTGCGGAGATGGAGTCCATGCCCCAAAGGACCTATTTTTCAAGGATTTAAAAGCCTCTTGGTTCAAGGGACCAGGTAGAGGGCCAGGTGAAGGAAGAGGAGAGAATGAGGGTTCGGGATCTCGGGGTGGAAGAGGCAATGGCCGATCTGGCAGAGGCTGAGGTCGTGGATCCACACCAACATCAGCAAAAGCACGGGAGACTGACGAGTACAAGCGTGACTAGGACATCTCCATGGAGGACAGAGAAAGAAATAGAAAGAGAGGAGCCGCGCTGACGATCTCAGACTCGTCATCTGTGAAGTCGGCTGTCCCAGAAACAACAACACAGCAACTGCTGCTACCGCCGCCTGAATTCCAGCTAGCCCATCAGGGAAGCAGGAACCGAAGAGGAATAAAACCGGCGTGATGACCAATGACAAAAACAATGGGAGGACCAATGGTCTGAACAAAAACCTTGATGCGCATTCTGGCAGGCCCCCACAGGGGTTGCGCCAAGCGCAATGAGCCTATTATGTTGGAACTGCCGCGGGGCTGGCAAACCCGCGACAGTCCAAGAGCTTCGTGGTCTGACGAAGCAGTATGCCCCCTCTGTACTTTGCATTCTTGAAACTCAGATAGAGGGTACGAGAGTTGAAAATATGGTTGGCTCGCTAGGTTTTAACAAAAGCTTTGCAGTTAGTAGTTCGGGTAGAAGTGGCGGTCTTGGAATCTTTTGGAACGATGAAATAAAGCTTGAAATTGTTGGTTATTCGAAGTATCACATTGATGTTGTTATTGATGATATGGTGGAATTTAAAACAAGGGTTACTTTTGTTTATGGTGAAGCCCAAGTGAACGAGAGGTATAAAACTTGGGACACACTCCGAGGAATAGTTGGTTCTAATGACGTACCATGGCTAGTTGTGGGGGATTTCAACAAAGTCTTGCATGACCATGAGCATGACGGAGTGGGTAGCCGCAGCCAGGCCCAGATGGATGCTTTCAGGGATGCGCTTGACACTTGCGGTCTCACGGATATAGGACATGTGGGGGCTGATTGGACGTTTGAGAAAAAAGTTGCAGGTGGCACATTCACTAGAGTCAGGCTCGACAGAGGGGTTGCAAACCCGGCATGGACGATAGCCTTTCCATCAGCGCGCTTGGAACATTGCACGGCAGCGGCGAGCGATCAATGTCCACTCTTTGTTAGCTATGTGCATGGGAACGCATGCAGAAGGGCCCCACGCTCTTTTAAATATGAGATTGCATGGGAGCGGGACCCTACGCTGGAACCAGCGGTGCAGACAGCTTGGGCGCGGACAGAGGGAGATTCGGTCGCCAGCCTAAATGACAAGCTAAAGTCGCTATCTTCGGACCTGGCGCAATGGGACAAGGACCACTTCGGTAATGTCAGGCGCGAGATCCAACGCCTAAAAGCAGAACTACAAGAGATACGTGCGATCCAAGGTAGATTTGGTCCATCTCACACTGAATTAAAAATAGTGGAAAAATTGACAGAGCTTTACCATAGGGAAGAAATATTGTGGAGACAGAGGTCGAGGCTGGAATGGTTGATGCACGGCGACAAGAACACATATTTCTTCCATCTCAGGGCCAGCAGGAGATAGAGGAAAAATCAAATCAAATCGCTGGAGAGACCGGATGGCCAGTTAACTGATAATTTGGCAGAGATGGAAACGATGGCTACTAATTTTTATCAAAATCTGTACACTACCGAGGGTGTTCATGATATGGATCAGGTGCTCGACACAGTCCCGGCCAAAGTGATAGAGGCCATGAATGAATTACTGAATGCACCTTATAGCCAGGATGAAGTAAAAATCGCGCTGTTTCAGATGTTCCCGATCAAGTCACCGGGGCCAGATGGCTTCCCGGCACATTTTTTCCAACATCATTGGGACACATGTGGGGGTGACGTGACATTGGCAGTATTGAGGATAGTAAAAGGAACGGAGTCGGCTGAGAGAATAAATGAAACTTTGTTGGTACTTATACCAAAGGTAAAAAACCCAACTCTTCTATCTCAATTTCGTCCTATCAGTTTGTGTAATGTATTATACAAGATAGCGTCGAAGGTGATCTCTAACAGATTGAAACAAGTGCTTCCTGACATAATCTCGGAAGAACAGTCAGCCTTTGTTCCTGGCAGGTTGATTACAGATAACATCATTATGGCTTACGAGTGCTTGCATTTCATGAAGAGAAACAAAGCAAAGAAACATCAATCCTGCGCACTCAAGCTTGACATGATGAAAGCCTATGATAGGGTCGAGTGGACTTATTTAAAAGCAATCATGCTCAAGTTGGGCTTCACAGAGAGATGGGTGAATATTGTGATGAGCTTGGTTACAACAGTCAAATTTTCTGTTTTGTTCAATGGGAAGAAACTGCAACAGTTTATCCCTTCAAGAGGGATCAGACAAGGGGACCCGATATCTCCATACTTGTTCTTGCTAGCAGCAGAGGGCCTTTCGTGCCTGTTAAAATCAAAGAGTGAGTCATCAAACTTGCATGGCCTATAGGTAGCTACTACGGCGCCACCAGTGAGCCATCTTCTATTTGCTGATGACAGCCTGCTGTTTTTCAAGGCAAATGGTGTGGGGGCAAACAAGGTGAACCAAGTTTTGGAAACATATTGTCAAGCAACTGGGCAGCGCATCAACTACTCAAAATCTTCATTATATTTCAGCAAAGGGGTGCCGGATACGGTGAGACAGGAGATAAAGGATACACTCAATGTTCCTAATGAAACTCTCAACGAGAAGTACTTAGGGATGCCTTCAGATATTGGTAATTCAAAAAATGGTGCATTCAAGTATCTTAAGGACCGTCTGTGGAGTAAGGTACAAGGGTGGATAGAGCAAACGCTTTCCATGGCAGGGAAGGAAGTTCTTGTAAAGGCTGTGGCCCAGGCGGTACCGGTTTTTTTGATGTCCTATTTTAAACTTCCCAGAGGGCTTTGCGAACACCTAAACATGCTCATTAGAAAGTTCTGGTGGGGAAGCAAAGAGGGGAAATGCAAACCTCATTGGGTTTCCTGGAAAACTATGACCCAACCTAAGAGCATGGGGGGCTTAGGGTTCAAAGATTTCGAACTGTTTAATCTGGCAATGCTGGCTCGTCAGGCATGGCGCCTCTTGCAGACTCCTGAAACCCTGAGTGCGCGAATTCTAAAAAGTGTTTACTACCCAACTACAGATCTTCTGGGTGCCGAGTTAGGGAGTCACCCGAGCCAGGTATGGAGAGCAATAGTAGAGGGCAGAGATACGCTCAAGCAGGGGCTGATCAGGAGGATTGGTAATGGAAGCACAACGGATATTTGGGCACACAACTGGTTGCCAAGGGACGAGATGAAAAGGCCCTATGCTTGCCGAACACTGAACCCACCTATGCTAGTTGCTGAACTCATCTCTCCCGTGTCAGCAACGTGGGATAAACACCTGGTGCAAGCTACTTTCTTGCCAATGGATGCCCAAGTGATATTGGGGATACCGTTGTGCACTCGTAACATTCCTGACTTCTGGGCTTGGCACCACGAAAAGCACAGTTGCTTCTCAGTAAAATCAGCATATAATATGCTTGTTGCAACTAGAAACAGAAGGGAAGCATGGCTTGAGGAGGGGCCAGGGCCGTCTAGCTCTAGGGCTGAGGAAGGAGCATGGAAACATTTGTGGAAAACTCAGGTCCCAGGGAAAGTTCGCATGTTCTTATGGCGCCTATCTAAACACTCATTGCCGACAAATGATGTCCGGGCACATCGACACATATCTGATTCACCCTGCTGTGGTCTATGTGGGGCGCGGGACTCATGGCGTCACTCGCTCGTTGAGTGCACTTCTTCGAGAAGCGTTTGGGCTCTAATGAATGAGGAGGTTACACATAAAATCATATCAACAACCGAACCCAAGGCGAAGCAATGGCTATTCACTCTGATGGATTCAATGTCCCACAAATATTTTGTCCTTGTGGCCGTGACACTCTGGTCGATTTGGTACGCTAGGAGGAAAGCCATCCATGAGGCGATCTTCCAAAGTCCCCACGCCACACATGGTTTTATCATGAGCTTCATCTCTGAACTGGAAGGGATAAAGGGTAGCCAAGAGCAAAGAGGCAGGGTCGTGCTGACGCCCATACATAGAAATTTGAAGCCGAAAAAACCACCAACAGGATACTGCAAAATCCATGTTGATGCAGGAGTCCGGGGAAGGACAGGGGGTGCAGCCGCTGCAGTCTGCAGGGATGAAGGTGGTAATTATCTTGGCAGCTCTGCTCTTGTGATTGAAGGTGTTACCGATCCAGCAAGTCTAGAAGCAATAGCATGCCGGGAGGCACTAGCCCTCGCCGAGGACTTGGACATTCATCATTTTGTGGTTGCTTCGGACTGCCAGCAGGTGGTGTCGGATATTAGGAGAGATGGCCGAGGTCCATATGGAGCAATCATCAGTGAGATAAATCTGAAAGTTTCATCTTTCCATTGTACTTTTACTTTCGAAAGTCGTGCTGTTAATTATGAAGCACATAGCTTAGCAAAATTTTGTTTAAATAGGGGTCCGGGCAGGCACGTTTGGCTTGGTGCCCCTCATGACCCAAGATGTATCCCACTCAATGTGGAATTCCATGAATAAAGTTGGTTTTCCACCCTAAAAAAAACTACTAGAAAATGGACAAAAGACTACTAATAAAGCTTCGTGGACTTGTCTAAAAAATACTAGAAAAAAATAACTAGGTGCGCCACATCGACTACTATACGACAAAGGAAACAATTTGAATCAGCAGACTGTCCGGAGGCGCTCGGCCGGTCGCCTCCCTCATGCGCAAGCATGTGACACCCAAGACACGACACGTGGATCAAGGCCTCATACGCTCCACTTCCGCCTTCTCTCTTCCTTATCCTCTTCGCGGCCTTCATCCTTCATTTTCCTCTCAGCCACAAACTCACGAGTCATTTTGGCCGAGCGCCGTGTTTACATCCATACCGCATCTTACCTCGGTGAGGATTAGCCGTCGATGCAACATTTTCCCTCCTCCCATCTGGGGCGCTGCTATCCCAAGGAAAGAGCGCTCCATGGTGACTCGATTCGCGGTGGTTATGGTCCCAGCTAAAAACGTGGTGAGCTGCGACATTGCCCACAGGACATGGTACCAACATGGTGTTTGTGGGTGTAGAAACCACGGTTTACTTAGCTACAACCGCATGTTGGTGGAGCTGAATCCATTGGCGACTGAAGACGACGAGCTGCAACCGCGCAACTGGGGAGCTACGACCAGCGGTGACGAAAGCTGCAACAGTTGACGGTTGGGCGACAAAAGCTGCAACCGGCGAAGACGAATGTTCTGATCGTGCGTCGCGATGTTGGAACCAGGCAATGGTGGTGCTACCTGATGGCTCGTGTCCGCTCAGTACTTCCCCGGAGAGGAAGGGATGATGCAGCACAACTACGGTGGGTATTTCCCTTAGTTATGAAACCAAGGTTATCGAACCAGTAGGAGAACCAACCAACACTACGTAAACGGTACCTGCACACAAAGAACAAATACTTGCAACCCGACTCGTAAGAGGGGTCGGCAATCCCTCTCACGTAAAAGATAGATTGGTTTGTATGATTTTGGATAAATAGATTTCACGATGAAACAAAATAAAATAAAGAAAGAAAAAAAATGCAGCAAGGTATTTTGGGGTTTTTAGAATAATAGATCTGAAAGAAAAAGCAAATAAAAATAGATCTCAAAGCAAATATGATAAAGAGTAGACCCGGGGTCCGTAGATTTCACTAGTGGCTTCTCTCGAGAAAAATAGCATATGACGGGTAAACAAATTACTGTTGGGCAATAGATAGAACTTCAAATAATTATAACAATATCCAGGCAATGATCATTATATAGGCATCACATCCAAGATTAGTAGACCAACTCTTGCCTGCATCTACTACTATTACTCCACACATTGACCGCTATCCAGTATGCATCTAGTGTATTAAGTTCATAGAAAACAGACTAATGCAATAAGAACGATGACATGATGTAGACAAGATCTATTCATGTAGGAATAGACCCCATCTTGTTATCTTTAATGGCAACGATCAATACGTGTCTTACTACCCCTTCTGTCACTGGGAAAGAACACCGCATGACCGAACCCATCACAAAGCACCTCTTCCCATGGCAATAAAAATTGATCTAGTTGGCCTAACTAAACCAAAGATTCGAATAAGAAATACGTGGCTATAAGTAATCATACATATAAGAGATCAAAACTCAAATAACTTTCATGGATAAAATAGATCTGATCATAAACTCAAAATTCATCTGATCCCAACAAACACATCGCAAAAAGAGTTACATCAAATAGATCTTCAAGAGACCATTGTATTTAGAATCAAAAGAGAGAGAGAGGAAGCCATCTAGATACTAACTACGGAACTGTAGGTCTACAATGAACTACTCACACATTATCAGAGAGGCACCAATGAGGATGATGAACCCCTCCATGATGGTGTCCAGATTGGATCTGATGGTTCTGGAACTTGCGGTGGATGGAATTGTGTTCCGTTGACACCCCTAGGGCTTTTGGATTTTCGGGGTATTTATAGAGCAAAGAGGCAGTGCGGGAGGTCGCCGAGGTGGGTTGTGCTCCCCTCGGAGCTCCCTCTAGTACTTCTTTGGCCCAACAGGTGTCTTCTGGTCCAGAAAAATTCTCCAAAAAGTTTCACTACGTTTGGACTCCATTTGGTACTGATATATTGCGAAGTAAAAAGCAAGCAAAAAACACCAACTGGCACTGGGCACAATGTCAATAGGTTAGTCCCAAAAAAATGATATAGAGTTGCTATAAAATGATTGTAAAACATCCAAGAGTGATAATATAACAGCATGGAACAAGCAAAAATTATAGATACGTTAGAGACGTATTGGCATCCCAAGCTTAATTCCTACCCGTCCTTGAGTAGGTACTTGGCTTGGTTCTGGCCCTACCAGTTGCCGTGGAGCAAGCTTTAGCTGATTGTAATCTTATTGTCACTGAGTACCCTCCGTTCTTAAATCGTTGTCTTTCTAGAGACTTTAACAAGTGATTACATACGAAGCAAAATGAGTGAATCTACACTCTAAAATATGTCTATATACATCCGTGTGTGATAGTTCATTTGAAATCGATAAAAACAGAATTTTTGATGTGGAATGTTGCCTAACATGTTCATCACATATTATTTTCTTTTGTAGCATGGACATATGGACTTCTATATGGTTCAAAGCAATAGTCTAGTTTTGACATGAAGATTTCAATACTCAAGCATATCAACTAGCAACCATGTCTTTCAAAATATCAACACTAAAGCAAGTTATCCCTAGCCCATTATGCTCAATCATTGATCCATTCATGAAACACACTCGCATATTAGCTACATCCAATGCTCAAGTAGGATCATAGTGCCCCTTAGTTGGTGCTTTATAAGAGAAGATGGAGACTCGAATAAAAATAAAATTTGCATAAAGTAAATAGAAAGGCCCTTCGCAGAGAGAAGTGGGGATTTGTAGAGGTGTGAGAGCTCAAAGCGAAAAAATAGAGATAAAACATTTTGGGTGGCATGCTTTTCCTGACAACGAAAACGATCGAGTAGTTCCCAATACTTTCCATGCTAGATATATCATATGCGGGTCCCAAACAGAAAATAAAGTTTATTCATTTTTCCACCATACTTTCACATTCCACGGCTAGCTGTATCCACGGGTGTCATCCACACCAACACATTCCAAGAAATTTATTATTTGACAACATAAAGTAAATTTATTTTTCATTTCGGGACTGGGCATCCCTAATACCTTTGTCGTACTCTCGTGCAATGACAAGTGAATAAACACTCATCTTGAGAATAACACATCTAGCATGGAAAAATATCAGCCACCCCTACCGTTTCATGAGTGGTACGAGCACACAAAAAGGAAATTATTTTGAAAATTAGAGATGGCTCATACAAATTTGCTTAGAACGGCACGGGAATACCGCATATAGGTAGGTATGGTTGTTGGGGAACGTAGTATTTCAAAAAAAATCCTATGATCACGCAAGATCTATCTAGGAGAAGCATAGCAACGAGCAGGGAGAGTGTGTCCACGTACCCTCGTAGACCGAAAGCGGAAGCGTTTAGTAACACGGTTGATGTAGTCGAACGTCTTCGCGATCCAACCAATCCAAGTACCGAACGTACGGTACCTCCACGATGTGCACACGTTCAGCTCGCTGGCGTCCCTCGAACTCTTGATCCAGTTGAAGCCAAGGGAGAGTTCCGTCAGCACACGGCGTGGTGACGGTGATGATGAAGTTACCGGTGCAGGGCTTCGCCTAAGCACTACGATGATATGACTGAGGTGTGTAACTGTGGAGGGGGGCACCACACATGGCTAAAAGATAAACTTGTGTGTCTTTGGGGTGCCCCTGCCTCCATTTATAAAGGAGGGAGAGGGAGAGGCAGCCGACCCTAGGGGGGCGCGCCAAGGTGTGGAGTCCTACTAGGACTCTCTGGTCCTAGTAGGATTCCACCTCCCACATGGAGTAGGAAAGGGGGAAGGGAGAAGGAGAAGGAAGGGGGTGGGCCCCTTCTCCTAGTCCTAAGCGGCCTCCTGCCAAAGGGGGTGCACTAGCCCCTTGTGGGCTGGTGTGCTTCCCTCTTATGGCCCATAAGGCCCATAACTTCTCCCTGGGTATATGATACATGTTCGCTACAGGTGAGAAGGTTTCATTGTAGTCAACTCATTGAACTTATCGAAAACCTTTCGCAACAAGTCGAGCTTTGTAGATAGTAACACTACTATCAGCATTCGTCTTCCTCTTGAAGATCCATTTATTTTGAATGGCTCACCGATCATCGGGCAAGTCAATCAAAGTCCATATTTTATTCTCATACATGGATCCCATCTCAGATTTCATGGCCTTAAGCCATTTCGCGGAATCTAGGCTCATCATCGCTTCCTCATAGTTTGTAGGTTCGTCATGGTCTAGTAACATGACTTCTAGAACAGGATTACCGTACCACTCTGGCGCGGAACATACTCTGGTTGACCTACGAGGTTCGGTAGTAACTTGATTTGAAGTTTCATGATCATCATCATTAACTTCCTCACCAATTGGCGTAGGCATCACTGGAACTGATTTCTGTGATGAACTACTTTCCAATTCGGGAGAAGGTACAATTACCTCATCAAGTTCTACTTTCCTCCCACTCACTTCTTTCGAGAGAAACTCCTTCTCTAGAAAGGATCCACTCTTAGCAACAAAGATCTTGCCTTCAGATCTGTGATAGAAGGTGTACCCAACAGTTTCTTTTGGGTATCCTATGAATACGCACTTCTCTGATTTGGGTTTGAGCTTATCAGGCTGAAACTTTTTCACATAAGCATCACAACCCCAAACTTTAAGAAATGACAGCTTAGGTTTCTTGCTAAACCACAGCTCATCCGGTGTCATCTCAACGGATTTTTAGACTGTGCCCTATTTAACGTGAATGCAGTTGTCTCTAATGCATAACCCCAAAACGATAGTGGTAAATCGGTAAGAGACATCATAGATCGCACCATATCTAATAAAGTACGGTTACGATGTTCGGACACACCATTACGTTGTGGTGTTCCAGGTGGTGTGAGTTGTGAAACTATTCTACATTGTTTCAACTGAAGGCCAAACTCGTAACTCAAATATTTCGTCTCTGCGATCAGATCGTAGGAACTTTATTTTCTTGTTACGATGATTCTCCACTTCACTCTGAAATTCTTTGAACTTTTCAAATGTTTCAGACTTGTGTTTCATTAAGTATATTTACTCATATCTGCTCAAATCATCTGTGAAGGTCAGAAAATAACGATACCCGCCGCGAGCCTCAACACTCATTGGATCGCATACATCAGTATGTATTATTTCTAATAAGTCTGTTGCTCGCTCCATTGTTCCGGAGAATGGAGTCTTAGTCATCTTGCCCATGAGGCATGGTTCGCAAGCATCAAGTGATTCCAAAAGCCCATCAACATGTGATACGTCCATTTTGCATCATGCTTTTATATCGATATTTATTGCATTATGGGCTGTTATTACACATTATGTCACAATACTTATGCCTATCCTCTCTTATTTTACAAGGTTTACATGAAGAGGGGGAATGCCGGTAGCTGGAATTCTGGGCTGGAAAAGGAGCAAATATTAGAGACCTATTCTGCACAACTCCAAAAGTCCTGAAACTTCATGGAAGTCATTTTTGGAATTAATAAAAAATACTAAGCGAAGAAAGTACCAGAGAGGGCCCACACCCTGGCCACGAGGGTGGGGGCGTGCCCTACCCCCTGGGCGCGCCCCCTGCCTCGTGGGCCCCCTGGTGGCCCTCCGATGCCCATTTTTGTCTATATGGAGTCTTTCGTAGAGAAAAAAATCAGAAGCAAGCTTTTGGGAAGAAACTCCGCCGCCATGAGGCGGAACCTTGGTGGAACCAATCTAGGGCTCCGGCAGAGCTGTTCTGCCGGGGAAACTTCCCTCCGGGAGGGGGAAATCATCACCAACGATCCTCTCATCGGGAGGGGGTCAATCTCCAGCACCATCTCATCTCAAACCCTAGTTCATCTCTTGTATCCAATCTTTGTATCCAAACCTCAGATTGGTACCTGTGGGTTGCTAGTAGTGTTGATTACTCCTTGTAGTTGATGCTAGTTGGTTTACCTGGTGGAAGATCATATGTTCAGATCCATTATGCATATTAATACCCCTCTGATTATGAACATGAATATGCTTTGTGAGTAGTTACGTTTGTTCCTGAGGACATGGGAGAAGTCTTGCTATAAGTAGTCATGTGAATTTGGTATTCGTTCGATATTTTGATGAGATGTATGTTGTCATCCCTCTAGTGGTGTCATGTGAACGTCGACTACATGACTGCTACCTCTTGAGCTTGCGTTGGTTTTCCCCGAAGAGGAGAGGATGATGCAGCAGAGCAGCGTAAGTATTTCCCTTTGTTTTTGAGAACCAAGGTATCAATCCAGTAGGAGGCCACGCTCAAGTCCCTCGTACCTGCACAAAACGATAGCTACTCGCAACCAACGCGATTAGGGGTTGTCAATCCCTTCACGGTCACTTACAAGAGTGAGATCTGATAGATAGTATTTTTGGTATTTTTGGTATAGAGATGCAAAGTGAAAAGTAAAAGGCAAAGTAAAAAAGCAAAGCAAGATTAAAGTGATGGAGATTGATATGATGAGAATAGACCCCGGGGCCATAGGTTTCACTAGTGGCTTCTCTCAAGAGCATAAGTATTCTACGGTGGGTGAACAAATTACTGTTGAGCAATTGACAGAATTGAGCATAGTTATGAGAATATCTAGGCATGATCATGTATATAGGCATCACGTCCGTGACAAGTAGACCGAAATGATTCTACATCTACTACTATTACTCCACTCATCGACCGCTATCCAGCATGCATCTAGAGTATTAAGTTAAAAAACAGAGTAACGCTTTAAGCAAGATGACATGATGTAGAGAGATAAATTCATGCAATATGAAATAAACCCCATCTTGTTATCCTCGATGGCAATGATACAATACGTGCCTTACTGCCCCTTCTGTCACTGGGAAGGGACATCGCAAGATCAAACCCAAAGCTAAGCACTTCTCCCATGGCAAGAAAAACCAATCTAGTAGGCCAAACCAAACTGATAATTCGAAGAGACTTGCAAAGATAACCAATCATACATAAAAGAATTCAGAGAAGATTCAAATATTATTCATAGATAGACTTGATCATAAACCCACAATTCATCGGTCTCAACAAACACACCGCAGAAGAAGATTACATCGAATAGATCTCCACGAGAGAGGGGGAGAACTTTGTATTGAGATCCAAAAAGAGAGAAGAAGCCATCTAGCTACTAACTATGGACCCAAAGGTCTGAGGTAAACTACTCACACTTCATCGGAGAGGCTATGATGATGTAGAAGCCCTCCGTGATGACGGCCCTCTCCGGCGGAGCTCCGGAACAGGCCCCAAGATGGGATCTCATGGATACAGAAAGTTGCGGTGGTGGAATTAGGTTTTTGGCTCCGTCTCTGTTTGTTTGGGGGTACGTAGGTATATATAGGAGGAAGAAGTACGTCGGTGGAGCTTCAGTGGGCCCACGAGGGTGGGGGGCGCGCCTGGGGGTATAGGGCGTGCCCCCTACCTCGTGCCCACCTCGAAGCTTCCTTGGCGTAGGGTCCAAGTCTCCTGGGTCATATTCGGTGAGAAAATCACGTTCCCAAAGGTTTCATTCCGTTTGGACTCCGTTTGATATTCCGTTTCCTCGAAACACTGAAATAGGCAAAAACAGCAATTTTGGGCTGGGCCTCCGGTTAATAGGTTAGTCCCAAAAAGAATATAAAAGTGGAAAATAAATCCCAATATAGTCCAAAATAGTAGATAATATAGCATGGAGCAATCAAAAATTATAGTTACGTTGGAGACGTATCAGGCATCCCCAAGCTTAATTCCTGCTCGTCCTCGAGTAGGTAAATGATAAAAAGAGAATTTTTGATGCGGAGTGCTACTTGGCATAATTTCAATGCAAATCTTCTTAATTGTGGTATGAATATTCAGATTAGAAAGATTCAAGACAAAAGTTCATATTGACATAGAGAATAATAATACTTCAAGCAAACCAACAAAGCAATTATGTTTTCTCAAAGTAACATGGCCAAAGAAAGTTCATCCCTACAAAATCATATAGTTTAGTCATGCTCCATTTTCGTCACACAAGAATGCTCTCATCATGCACAACCCCGATGACAAGCCAAGCAATTGTTTCATACCTTAATAATTTCAAACTCATAAACTTTCACACAATACATGAGCGTGAGCCATGGATATAGCACTATGGGTGGAATAGAATATAATGATGGGGGTTATGTGGAGAAGACAAAAAGGAGAAAGTCTCACATCAACGAGGCTAATCAATGGGCTATGGAGATGCCCATCGATTGATGTTAATGCAAGGAGTAGGGATTGCCATGCAACGGATGCACTAGAGCTATAAATGTATGAAAGCTCAACAAAAGAAACTAAGTGGGTGTGCATCCAACTTGCTTGCTCACGAAGACCTAGGGCACTTGAGGAGGCCCATTGTTGGAATATACAAGCCAAGTTCTATAATGAAAAATTCCCACTAGTATATGAAAGTGACAAAACACGAGACTCTCTATCATGAAGATTTTGAAGCACAAGTGTGGAAAAGGATAGTAGAATTGCCCCTTTTTATTTATTTTCTTTTTTGGGACTTTTTTTCTTTGGCCTTTCTCTTTTTCTTTTCTTTTTGGGACAATTCTCTATTGAATGATGATCATCACACTTCTATTTATTTACAACTCAATAATTACAACTCGATACTAGAACAAAGTATGACTCTATATGGATGCCTCCGGCGGTGTACCGAGATATGCAATGAATCAAGAGTGACAAGTTTGAAAGAATTATGAACGGTGGCTTTGCCACAAATACTATGTCAACTTCATGATCATGCTAGCAATATGACAATGATAAATGTGTCATGATAAACTGGATGGTGGAAAGTTGCATGGCAATATATCTCGGAATGGCTATGGAAATGCCATAATAGGTAGGTATGGTGGCTGTTTTGAGGAAGATATAAGGAGGTTTATGTGTGAAAGAGCGTATCATATCACGGGGTTTGGATGCACCGGCGAAGTTTGCACCAACTCTCGATGTGAGAAAGGGCAATGCACGGTACCGTAGAGGCTAGCAATGATGGAAGGGTGAGAGTGCGTATAATCCATGGACTCAACATTAGTCATAAAGAACTCATATACTTATTGCAAAGATCTACAAGCCATCAAAAACCAAAGCATTATGCGCATGCTCCTAGGGGGATAGATTGGTAGGAAAAGACCATCGCTCATCCCCGACCATCACTCATAAGGAGGACAATCAAATAACACCTCATGTTTCAAATTTGTTGCATAACGTTTACCATACGTGCATGCTACGAGACTTACAAACTTTAACTCAAGCACTTCTCAAATTCACAATTACTCTACTAGCATGACTTTGATATTACTACCTCCATATCTCAAAACAATTATCAAGCATCCAACTTTTCTTAGTATTCAACGCACTCAAAAGAAAGTTTCACAAATCTTGAATACCAAGCATGTTATTATTAAGCAAATTACCATGCTATTAAGACTCTCAAAATAATTTAAGTGAAGCATGAGAGATCAATAGTTTCTTTAAAACAAAACCACCACCGTGCTCTAAAGATCTAAGTGAAGCACATAGAGCAAAATTATAACGCTCAAAAGATATAAGTGAAGCACATAGAGCAAAACTACATAGCTCAAAAGATATAAGTGAAGCACATAGAGTATTCTATAAAATTATAATTCATGTATGGCTCTCTCAAAAGGTGTGTACAGCAAGGATGATTGTGGCACACTAACAAACAAAGACACAAATAATACAAGACGCTCCAAGCAAAACACATATCATGTTGATGAATAAAAATATAGCTCCAAGTAAATTACCGATGGAAGTAGACGAAAGAGGGGATGCCTTCCCGAGCATCCCCAAGCTTTGAATTTTTGGTGTCCTTGGATTATCTTGGGGGTGCCATGGGCATCCCCAAGCTTAGGCTCTTGCCACTCCTTGTGTTGGGGAACGTTGCAGAAAACAAAAAATTTCCTACGGTTTCACCAAGATCCATCTATGAGTTCATCTAGCAACGAGTGATCGGATTGCATCTACATACCTTTGTAGATCACGCGCGGAAGCGTTTAAGGACGGGAATGAGGAAGTCGTACTCGACGTGATCCAAATCACCGGAGATCCTAGCGCCGAACGGACGGCACCTCCGTGTTCAACACACGTACGGTCAGCGTGACGTCTCCTCCTTCTTGATCCAGCAAGGGGAAGGAGAGGTTGATGAAGATCCAGCAGCACGACGGTGTGGTGGTGGATGCAGGGCGTCACCGCAGCAGGGCTTCGCCGTTATACTGCGAGAGGGAGAGGTGTAGCAGGGGAGAGGGAGGCGCCAAGACTCAAGGGTGTGGCTGCCCCCTCCCTCCCCCCTTTATATAGGCCCCCTAGGGGGGGTGCGCCGGCCCTAGGAGATGGGATCTCCTAGGGGGGCGGCGGCCAAGGGGTGGAGTGCCCCCCAAGCCAGGTGGGGCTCCCCCCACCCTAGGGTTCCCAACCCTAGGCGCATGGGGTGGGCCAAGGGGGGCGCACCAGCCCACTACGGGCTGGTTCCCCTCCCCACTTTGGCCCATGGGGCCCTCCGGGATGGGTGGCCCCACCCGGTGGACCCCCGGGACCCTTCCGGTGGTCCCGGTACAATACCGGTGACCCCCGAAACTCTCCCGATGGTCGAAACTGCACTTCCTATATATAATTCTTCACCTCTGGACCATTCCAGAACTCCTCGTGACGTCTAGGATCTCATCCGGGACTCCGAACAACTTTCGGGTTACTGCATATTCATATCTCTACAACCCTAGCGTCACCGAACCTTAAGTGTGTAGACCCTACGGGTTCGGGAGACATGTAGACATGACCGAGACGGCTCTCCGATCAATAACCAAAAGCGGGATCTAGATACCCATGTTGGCTCCCACATGCTCCTCGATGATCTCATCGGATGAACCACGATGTCGAGGATTCAAGCAACCCCGTATACAATTCCCTTTGTCAATCGGTACGTTACTTGCCCGAGATTCGATCGTCGGTATCCCAATACCTCGTTCAATCTCGTTACCGGCAAGTCACTTTACTTGTATCGTAATGCATGATCCCGTGACCATACACTTGGTCACTTTGAGCTCATTATGATGATGCATTACCGAGTGGGCCCAGAGATACCTCTTCGTCATACGGAGTGACAAATCCCAGTCTTGATCCGTGTCAACCCAACAGACACTTTCGGAGATACCCATAGTACACCTTTATAGTCACCCAGTTACGTTGTGACGTTTGGTATACCCAGAGCACTCTTACGGTATCCGGGAGTTACACGATCTCATGGTCTAAGGAAAAAAATACTTGACATTGGAAAAACTCTAGCAAACGAACTATACGATCTTGTGCTATGTTTAGGATTGGGTCTTGTCCATCACATCATTCTCCTAATGATGTGATCCCGTTATCAATGACATCCCCATGTCCATAGCCAGGAAACCATGACTATCTGTTGATCAACGAGCTAGTTAACTAGAGGCTCACTAGGGACACATTGTGGTCTATGTATTCACACATGTATTACGATTTCCGGATAATACAATTAAAGCATGAACAATAGACAATTATCATGAACAAGGAAATATAATAATCATTTTATTATTGCCTCTAGGGCATATTTCCAACAGTCTCCCACTTGCACTAGAGTCAATCATCTAGTTACATTGTGATGAATCGAACACCCATGGAATTCTGGTGTTGATCATGTTTTGCTCTAGGGAGAGGTTTAGTCAACGGATCTGCTACATTCAGGTCCGTATGTACTTTACAAATCTCTATGTCTCCATTTTGAACACTTTCATGAATGGAGTTGAAGCGACGCTTGATATGCCTGGTCTTCCTGTGAAACCTGGGCTCCTTGGCAAGGGCAATAGCTCCAGTGTTGTCACAGAAGAGAGTCATCGGGCCCGACGCATTGGGTATGACTCCTAGGTCGGTAATGAACTCCTTCACCCAGACTGCTTCGTGTGCTGCCTCCGAGGCTGCCATGTACTCCGCTTCACATGTAGATCCCGCCACAACGCTTTGTTTGCAACTGCACCAGCTTACTGCCCCACCATTCAAAATATACACGTATCCGGTTTGTGAGTTAGAGTCATCCAGATCTGTGTCGAAGCTAGCGTTGACGTAACCCTTTACGACGAGCTCTTCGTCACCTCCATAAACGAGAAACATTTCCTTAGTCCTTTTCAGGTACTTTAGGATATTCTTGACCGTTGTCCAGTGTTCCTTGCCGGGATTACTTTGGTACCTACCTACCAAACTTACGGCAAGGTTTACATCAGGTCTGGTACACAACATGGCATACATAATAGAACCTATGGCTGAGGCATAGGGGATGACACTCATCTCTTCTATATCTTCTGCCGTGGTCGGACATTGAGCTGAGCTCAATTTCACACCTTGCAACACAGGCAAGAACCCCTTCTTAGACTGATCCATATTGAACTTCTTCAATATCTTATCAAGGTATGTGCTTTGTGAAAGACCTATGAGGCGTCTTGATCTATCCCTATAGATCTTGATGCCTAATATATAAGCAACTTCTCCAAGGTCCTTCATTGAAAAACTCTTATTCAAGTAGGCCTTAATGCTATCCAAAAGCTCTATATCATTTCCCATCAAAAGTATGTCATCTACATATAATATGAGAAATGCCATGGAGCTCCCACTCACTTTCTTGGAAACGCAAGCTTCTCCATAAGTCTGCATAAACCCAAACGCTTTGATCATCTCATCAAAGCGAATGTTCCAACTCCGAGATGCTTGCACCAGCCCATAAATCGAGCGTTGGAGCTTGCACACCTTGTCAGCATTCTTAGGATCGACAAAACCTTCCAGCTGCATCATATACAGTTCTTCCTTAAGATAACCATTAAGGAATGCCGTTTTGACGTCCATTTGCCATATCTCATAATCATAGTATGCGGCAATTGCTAACATGATTCATACGGACTTCAGCTTTGCTACGGGAGAGAATGTCTCATCGTAGTCAACCACTTGAACTTGTCGATAACCCTTAGCGACAAGCCTAGCTTTATGGATGGTCACATTACCATCCGCGTCTGTCTTCCTTTTAAAGATCCATTTATTTTCTATGGCTCGCCGATCATCGGGCAAGTCAGTCAAAGTCCATACTTCGTTTTCATACATGGATCCTATCTCGGATTTCATGGCTTCCAGCCATTTGTCGGAATCCGGGCCCGCCATCGCTTCTTCATAGTTCGAAGGTTCACCGTTGTCTAACAACATGATTTCCAAGACAGGGTTGCCATACCACTCTGGTGCGGAACGTGTCCTTGTGGACCTTCGAAGTTCAGTAGGAGCTTGATCAGAAGTATCTTGATCATCATCATTAACTTCCTCTCTAATTGGTGCAGGCACCACAGGAACATTTTCCTGAGTTGCGCCACTATCCAGTTCAAGAGGTAATACTTCATCAAGTTCTACTTTCCTCCCGCTTACTTCTTTCGAGAGAAACTCCTTCTCTAGAAAGGATCCATTATTGGCAACAAAGATCTTGCCTTCGGATCTGAGGTAGAAGGTATACCCAATAGTTTCTTTAGGGTATCCTATGAAGACGCATTTTTCCGACTTGGGTTCGAGCCTTTCAGGTTGAAGTTTCTTGACATAAGCATCGCATCCCCAAACTTTTAGAAACGACAGCTTAGGTTTCTTCCCAAACCATAATTCATACGGTGTCGTCTCAACGGATTTCGACGGAGCCCTATTTAAAGTGAATGCGGCAGTCTCTAAAGCATAGCCCCAAAATGACAGCGGTAAATCGGTAAGAGACATCATAGATCGCACCATATCCAATAGAGTGCGATTACGACGTTCAGACACACCATTACGCTGAGGTGTTCCAAGCGGCGTGAGTTGTGAAACTATTCCACATTTTCTTAAGTGTGTACCAAATTCGTGACTCAAGTATTCTCCTCCACGATCTGATCGCAAAAACTTTATTTTTCTGTCACGTTGATTCTCAACCTCACTTTGAAATTCCTTGAACTTTTCAAAGGTTTCAGACTTGTGTTTCATTAAGTAGATATACCCATATCTACTCAAGTCATCAGTGAGGGTGAGAACATAACGATAGCCACCACGAGCCTCAACACTCATTGGACCGCACACATTAGTATGTATGATTTCCAATAGGTTGGTTGCTCGCTCCATTGTTCCTGAGAACGAAGTCTTGGTCATCTTACCCATGAGGCATGGTTCGCACGTGTCAAATGATTCGTAATCAAGAGACTCTAAAAGTCCATCTGCATGGAGCTTCTTCATGCGTTTGACACCTATGTGACCAAGGCGGCAGTGCCACAAGTATGTGGGACTATCATTATCAACCTTACATCTTTTGGTATTCACACTATGAATATGTGTAGCATTACGCTCGAGATTCATTATGAATAAACCATTCACCATAGGAGCATGACCATAAAACATATCTCTCATATAAATAGAACAACCATTATTCTCGGATTTAAATGAGTAGCCATCTCGTATTAAACGAGATCCTGATACAATGTTCATGCTCAAACTTGGCACTAAATAACAATTATTGAGGTCCAAAACTAATCCCGTAGGTAAATGTAGAGGTAGCGTGCCGACGGCGATCACATCGACCTTGGAACCATTCCCGACGCGCATCGTCACCTCGTCCTTCGCCAGTCTCCGTTTATTCCGTAGCTCCTGCTTTGAGTTACAAATGTGAGCAACTGCACCGGTATCAAATACCCAGGAGCTACTACGAGTACTGGTAAGGTACACATCAATTACATGTATATCACATATACCTTTCATTTTGCCGGCCTTCTTGTCCGCTAAGTATTTGGGGCAGTTCCGCTTCCAGTGACCACTTCCCTTGCAATAAAAACACTCAGTCTCGGGCTTGGGTCCATTCTTTGGCTTCTTCCCGGCAGCTTGCTTACCGGGCGCGGCAACTCCCTTGCCGTCCTTCTTGAAGTTCTTCTTACCCTTGCCTTTCTTGAACTTAGTGGTTTTATTCACCATCAACACTTGATGTTCCTTTTTGACTTCTACCTCTGCTGATTTCAGCATTGCAAATACTTCAGGAATGGTCTTTTCCATCCCCTGCATATTGAAGTTCATCACAAAGCTATTGTAGCTCGGTGGAAGCGACTGAAGGATTCTGTCAATGACCGCGTCATCCGGGAGATTAACTCCCAGCTGAGTTAAGCGGTTATGTAATCCAGACATAGTGAGTATGTGCTCACTGACAGAACTATTTTCCTCCATCTTATAGCTGAAGAACTTGTCGGAGACTTCATATCTCTCGACCCGGGCATGAGCTTGGAAAACCATTTTCAGCTCTTCGATCATCTCATATGCTCCGTGTCGCTCAAAACGCTTTTGGAGCCCCGGTTCTAAGCTATAAAGCATGCCGCACTGAACGAGGGAGTAATCATCAGCACGTGTCTGCCAAGCGTTCATAACGTCTTGGTTCTGTGGGACGGGTGCGTCACCTAGCGGTGCTTGTAGGACATATTCTTTCTTGGCAGCTATGAGGATGATCCTCAGGTTCCGGACCCAGTCCGTATAGTTGCTGCCATCTTCTTTCAGCTTGGTTTTCTCTAGGAACGCGTTGAAGTTGAGGACAACGTTGGCCATTTGATCTACAAGACATATTGTAAAGATTTTAGACTAAGTTCATGATAATTAAGTTCATCTAATCAAATTATATAATGAACTCCCACTTAGATAGACATCCCTCCAGTCATCTAAGTATAACATGATCCGAGTTAACTAGGCCGTGTCCGATCATCATGTGAGACGGACTAGTCAACATCGGTGAACATCTTCATGTTGATCGTATCTTCTATACGACTCATGCTCGACCTTTCGGTCTTCTGTGTTTCGAGGCCATGTCTGTACATGCTAGGCTCGTCAAGTCAACCTAAGTGTTTGCATGTGTAAATCTGTCTTACACCCGTTGTATGTGAACGTTGGAATCTATCACACCCGATCATCACGTGGTGCTTCGAAACAACGAACTGTCGCAACGGTGCACAGTTAGGGGGAACACTTTCTTGAAATTATTAGGAGGGATCATCTTATTTACTACCGCCGTTCTAAGTAAACAAGATGCAAAAACATGATAAACATCGCATGCAATCAAATAATAATAGTGACATGATATGGCCAATATCACATAGCTCCTTTGATCTCCATCTTGGGGCTCCATGATCATCTTGTCACCAGCATGACACCATGATCTCCATCATCATGATCTCCATCATTGTGTCTCCATGAAGTTGCTCGCCAACTATTACTTCTACTACTATGGCTAACATGTTTAGCAATAAAGTAAAGTAATTTACATGGCGTCTCTCAATGACACGCAGGTCATACAAAAAATAAAGACAACTCCTATGGCTCCTGCCGGTTGTCATACTCATCGACATGCAAGTCATGATTCCTATTACAAGAACATGATCTCATACATCACATATATATCATTCATCATTCATCACAACTTTGGACATATCACATCACAAAGCACTTCCTGCAAAAACAAGTTAGACGTCCTCTAATTGTTGTTGCAAGTTTTACGTGGCTGCAAAAGGGTTCTAGCAAGAACGTTTTCTTACCTACATAATAGCCACAACGTGATTTGTCAACTTCTATTTACCCTTCATAAGGACCCTTTTCATCGAATTCGCTCCAACTAAAGTGGGAGAGACAGACACCCGCTAGCCACCTTATGCAACTAGTGCATGTCAGTCGGTGGAACCAGTCTCACGTAAGCGTACGTGTAAGGTCGGTCCGGGCCGCTTCATTCCACAATACCGCTGAAGCAAAATAAGACTAGTAGCGGCAAGAAAGTTGACAACATCTACGCCCACAACAAATTGTGTTCTACTCGTGCAAGGAGAACTACGCATAGACCTAGCTCATGATGCCACTGTTGGGGAACATTGCAGAAAACAAAAAATTTCCTATGGTTTCACCAAGATCCATCTATGAGTTCATCTAGCAACGAGTGATTGGATTGCATCTACATACCTTTGTAGATCACGCGCGGAAGCATTTAAGGATGGGGATGAGGAAGTCGTACTCGACGTGATCCAAATCACCGGAGATCCTAGCGCCGAACGGATGGCACCTCCGTGTTCAACACACGTACGGTCAGCGTGACGTCTCCTCCTTCTTGATCCAGCAAGGGGGAAGGAGAGGTTGATGAAGATCCAGCAGCACGACGGTGTGGTGGTGGATGCAGGGCGTCACCGCAGCAGGGCTTCGCCGTTATACTGCGAGAGGGAGAGGTGTAGCAGGGGAGAGGGAGGCGCCAAGACTCAAGGGTGTGGCTGCCCCCTCCCTCCCCCCCTTTATATAGGCCCCCTAGGGGGGGTGCGCCGGCCCTAGGAGATGGGATCTCCTAGGGGGGGGCGGCAGCCAAGGGGTGGAGTGCCCCCCAAGCCAGGTGGGGCGCCCCCACCCTAGGGTTCCCAACCCTAGGCGGATGGGGTGGGCCAAGGGGGGCGCACCAGCCCACTATGGGCTGGTTCCCCTCCCCACTTTGGCCCATGGGGCCCTCCGGGATGGGTGGCCCCACCCGGTGGACCCCCGAGACCCTTTCGGTGGTCCCGGTACAATACCGGTGACCCCCGAAACTCTCCCGATGGCCGAAACTGCACTTCCTATATATAATTCTTCACCTACGGACCATTCCGGAACTCCTCGTGACATCCAGGATCTCATCCGGGACTCCGAACAACTTTCGGGTTACTTCATATTCATATCTCTACAACCCTAGCGTCACCGAACCTTAAGTGTGTAGACCCTACGGGTTCGGGAGACATGTAGACATGACCGAGACGGCTCTCCGATCAATAACCAACAGCGGGATCTGGATACCCATGTTGGCTCCCACATGCTCCTTGATGATCTCATCGGATGAACCACGATGTCGAGGATTCAAGCAACCCCGTATACAATTCCCTTTGTCAATTAGTACGTTACTTGCCCGAGATTCGATCGTCGGTATCCCAATACCTCGTTCAATCTCGTTACCGGCAAGTCACTTTACTCGTACCATAATGCATGATCCCGTGACCATACACTTGGTCACTTTGAGCTCATTATGATGATGCATTATCGAGTGGGCCCAGAGATACCTCTCCGTCATATGGAGTGACAAATCCCAGTCTTGATCCGTGTCAACCCAACAGACACTTTCGGAGATACCCGTAGTACACCTTTATAGTCACCCAGTTACGTTGTGACGTTTGGTATACCCAGAGCACTCTTACGGTATCCGGGAGTTACACGATCTCATGGTCTAAGGAAAAGATACTTGACATTGGAAAAACTCTAGCAAACGAACTATACGATCTTGTGCTATGTTTAGGATTGGGTCTTGTCCATCACATCATTCTCCTAATGATGTGATACTGTTATCAATGACATACCCATGTCCATAGCCAGGAAACCATGACTATCTGTTGATCAACAAGCTAGTCAACTAGAGGCTCACTAGGGACACATTGTGGTCTATGTATTCACACATGTATTACGATTTCGGATAATACAATTAAAGCATGAACAATAGACAATTATCATGAACAAGGAAATATAATAATCATTTTATTATTGCCTCTAGGGCATATTTCCAACACTTTGTTCCATAATCCATCAAAAGAATTTACCCAAAACTTGAAAACTTCACAACACAAAACTCAATAGAAATCTCGTGAGCTCCGTTAGAGAAAGAAAACAAAAGACCACTTCAAGGTAGCATAATGAACTCATTCTTTATTTATATTGGTGTTAAACCTACTGTATTCCAACTTCTATATGGGTTATAAACTATTTTACTAGCCATAGATTCATCAAAATAAGCAAACAACACACGAAAAACAGAATCTGTCAAAAACAGAACAGTCTGTAGTAATTTGTAACTAACGCAAACTTCTGGAGCTCCAAAAAATCTACCAAAATTGGACGACCTAGACAATTTGTTTATTGATCAGCAGCAATTGGAATTAGTATTGTATCACGTTCTGATGATTTTTAGTAATTCGGGCACTGGACGCAAAGTTTCTGGAAATTACCGCAAGATCAAATAACTATCATCCAAGAAGATCCAATAGGTCTAACTTGGCACAAACACTAATTAAAACACAAAACCACATAAAAACAGAAGGTAGATGGGTTATTTATTCCCTAACAGAAGAAAAACACAAAAAACTAAAAATAAAATTGGGTTGCCTCCCAACAAGTGCTATCGTTTAACGCCCCTAGCTAGGCATAAAAGCGAGGATAGATCTAGGTATTGCCATCTTTGGTAGGCAATCCATAAGTGGCTCTCATGATAGTTTCATATGGCAATTTTATTTTCTTTCTAGGAAAGTGTTCCATGCCCTTTTTAATGGAAATTGAAATCTAATATTCCCTTCCTTCATATCAATAATCGCACCAACCGTTCTAAGGAAAGGTCTACCAAGAATAATAGGGCAAGAAGGGTTGCAATCTATATCAAGAACAATGAAATCTACAGGCACATAATTTCTATTTGCAACAATAAGAACATCATTAATTCTTCCCATAGGTTTCTTAATAGTGGAATCCGCAAGATGCAAGTTTAGGAAGCAATCATCAAAATCGCGGAAATCTAACAAATCACACAAAGTTTTGGGGATAGTGGAAACACTAGCACCCAAATCACACAAAGCATAAAACTCATGATTTTTAATTTTAATTTTAATAGTTGGTTCCCACTCATCATAGAGTTTTCTAGGGATAGAAACTTTCAACTCAAGCTTTTCTTCATAAGATTGCATCAAGGCATCAACGATATGTTCGGTAAAGGCTTTCTTTTGACTATAAGCATGTGGAGAATTTAGCACGGATTGCAACAAGGAAATACAATCAATTAAAGATCAACTTTCATAATTAAATTCCTTGAAATCCAATATAGTGGGTTTAGCAACATCTAGATTTTTATTTCTTTCAATCCCACTTTCATCAATTTCATCAGAGAGATCTAAATACTCCGAATTTTTGGAACGCCTTCTAGGTAAAGGAAGATCATATTCAGTTTCATCAAGATTCATATTGCAAAACAAAGATTTGATAGGGGACACATCAATAACTTTTAGATCTTCATCTTGATTTTCATAGGAATCGGAAGAACACGCTTTAATAAAGGCATCTTTGGAAGCACGCATCCTAGCGGTTCTTTCCTTGCACTCGTCAATGGAAATTCTCATGGCTTTGAGAGACTCATTGATATCATGCTTGGGAGGAATAGATCTAAGCTTTAAAGAATCAATCTCAAGAGAAATTCTATCAACGTTCGTAGCCAAATCATCAACTTTAAGTAATTTCTCTTCAAGCAAAGCATTAAAATTCTTTTGTGAATTCATAAACTCTTTAACACTATTCTCAAATTCAGAGGGCATCTTATTATAATTTCCATAAGAGTTATTGTAGGAATTTCCATAATTATTAGAAGGATTACTAGGATAAGGCCTAGGATTAAAATTCCCTCTATACGCGTTGTTACCAAAATTATTCCTACCAACAAAATTCACATCCATAGATTCATTGTTATTCTCAATCAAAGTAGACAAAGGCATATCATTAGGATCAGAAGAAACACTCTTAGTAGCAAATAATTTCATAAGTTCATCCATCTTTCCACTCAAAACATTGATTTCTTCTATCGCATGCACTTTTTTATTAGAAGATCTTTTAGTATGCCATTGAGAATAATTAACCATAATATTATCTAGGAGTTTAGTAGCATCTCCTAAAGTGATTTCCATAAAAGTGCCTCCCGCGGCCGAATCTAAAAGATTTCTAGAAGCAAAATTCAATCCGGCATAAATTTTTTGTATAATCATCCACAAATTTAAACCATGAGTAGGGCAATTATGTATCATTAATTTCATTCTCTCCCAAGCTTGTGCAACATGTTCATGATCAAGTTGCTTAAAATTCATAATATCGTTTCTAAGAGAGATGATCTTAGCGGGAGGAAAATACTTAGAGATAAAAGCATCTTTGCACTTGTTCCAAGAATCAATACTATTTTTAGGCAAAGACGAAAACCAAGATTTAGCACGATGTCTAAGCGAAAAAGGAAATAGCTTCAATTTAACTACATCATTATCGACATCTTTTTTCTTTTGCATATCACATAAATCAACGAAGCTATTCAGATGAGTAGCGTCATCTTCACTAGGAAGGCCGGCAAATTGATCTTTCATAAAAAGATTCAATAAGGCAGTATTGATTTCACAAGATTCAGTATTGGCAAGAGCAGCAATCGGAGTGCTAAGGAAATCATTATTATTAGTATTGGTGAAGTCACACAATTTGGTAGTATCTTGAGCCATCGCGACAAACAAGCAATCCAACACACGAGCAAACAAAAGGCAAGCGAGAAAAAGGCAAACGGAGAAAGGAGGAGGAGAAAGAGAGGGCGAATAAAAGGGCAAGGGTGAAGTGGGGGAGAGGAAAACGAGAGGCAAATGGCAACTAATGTAATGCAAGAGATAGGGATTGTGATGAGTACTTGGTATGTTGACTTTTTGTGTAGACTCCCCGGCAACGGCGCTAGAAATTCTTCTTGCTACCTCTTGAGATTGCGTTGGTTTTCCCCGAAGAGGAGAGGATGATGCAGCAGAGTAGCGTAAGTATTTCCCTCAGTTTTTGAGAACCAAGGTATCAATCCTGTAGGAGGTCACGCTCAAGTCCCTCGTACCTGCACAAAACGATAGCTACTCGCAACCAACGCGATTAGGGGTTGTCAATCCCTTCACGTTCACTTACGAGAGTGAGATCTGATAGATAGTATTTTTGGTATTTTTGGTATAGAGATGCAAAGTGAAAAGTAAAAGGCAAAGTAAAAAGCAAAGCAAGATTAAAGTGATGGATATTGATATGATGAGAATAGACCCGGGGCCATAGGTTTCACTAGTGGCTTCTTTCAAGAGCATAAGTATTCTACGGTGGGTGAACAAATTACTGTTGAGCAATTGACAGAATTGAGCATAGTTATGAGAATATCTAGGCATGATCATGTATATAGGCATCACGTCCGTGACAAGTAGACCGAAATGATTCTGCATCTACAACTATTACTCCACTCATCGACCGCTATCGAGCACGCATCTAGAGTATTAAGTTAAAAACAGAGTAACACTTTAAGCCAAATGACATGATGTAGAGAGATAAATTCATGCAATATGAAATAAACCCCATCTTGTTATCCTCGATGGCAACGATACAATACGTGCCTTGCTGCCCCTTCTGTCACTGGGAAAGGACACCGCAAGATCGAACCCAAAGCTAAGCACTTCTCCAATGGCAAGAAAAACCAATCTAGTAGGCCAAATCAAACTGATAATTCGAAGAGACTTGCAAAGATAACCAATCATACATAAAAGAATTCAGAGAAGATTCAAATATTATTCATAGATAGACTTGATCATAAACCCACAATTCATCGGTCTCAACAAACACACCGCAAAAAGAAGAAGATTACATCGAATAGATCTCCACGAGAGGGGGGGAGAACTTTGTATTGAGATCCAAAAAGAGAGAAGAAGCCATCTAGCTACTAACTATGGACCCGAAGGTCTGAGGTAAACTACTCACACTTCATCGGAGAGGCAATGATGATGTAGAAGCCCTCCGTGATGACGGCCCTCTCGGACGGAGCTCCGGAACAGGCCCCAAGATGGGATCTCGTGGATACAGAAAGTTGCGGCGGTGGAATTAGGTTTTTGGCTCCGTCTCTGTTCGTTTGGGGGTACGTAGGTATATATAGGAGGAAGAAGTACGTCGGTGGAGCTTCGGTGGGCCCATGAGTGTGGGGGCGCGCCTGGGGGTATAGGGCGCGCCCCCTACCTCGTGCCCACCTCATAGCTTCCTTGGCGCAGGGTCCAAGTCTCCTGGGTCATATTCGGTGAGAAAATCTCGTTCCCGAAGGTTTCATTCCGTTTGGACTCCGTTTGATATTCCGTTTCTTCGAAACACTGAAATAGGAAAAAAACAGCAATTCTGGGCTGGGCCTCCGGTTAATAGGTTAGTCCCCAAAATAATATAGAAGTGGAAAATAAAGCCCAATATAGTCCAAAATAATAGATAATATAGCATGGAGCAATCAAAAATTATAGATATGTTGGAGACGTATCAATTACACTTCACCATTTTTTGGGCCTAGAGGGAGGCATTGGGAAGTAATAAGTAGATGATGGGTTGCTAGAGTGACAGAAGCTTAAACCCTAGTTTATGCGTTGCTTCATAAGGGGCTGATTTGGATCCATATGTTTCATGCTATGGTTAGGTTATCTTAATACTTCTGTTGTAGTTGCGGATGCTTGCAATGGGGGTTAATCATAAGTGGGATGCTTGTCCAACTAAGGACAGTACGCAAGCACCGGTCCACCCACATATCAAATTATCAAAGTACCGAACGCGAATCATATGAACGTGAGGAAAACTAGCTTGACGATAATTCCCATGTGTCCTCGGGAGCTCTTTCCTTCATATAAGAGTTTGTCTAGGCTTGTCCTTTGATACAAAAAGGATTGGACCATATTGTTGCACCTTATTTACTTTTATTACTTGCTACTCGTTACAAATTACCTTATCACAAAACTATCTGTTACCGATAATTTCAGTGCTTGCAGAGAATACCTTACTGAAAACTGCTTATCATTTCCTTCTGCTCCTCGTTGGGTTTGATACTCTTACTTATCAAAAAGGCAACGATAGATCCCCTACACTTGTGGGTCATCAAGACTCTTTTCTGGCACCGCTGCCAGGGAGTGAAGCGCCTTTGGTAGGTGGAATTTGGTAAGGAAAAATTTATATAGTGTGCTGAAATTTACTGTCACTTGTTACTATGGAACATAATCATTTGAGGGGCTTGTTCGGGGTATCTTCACCCCGACCAGTAGAGCAAAGAGTTGCTCCTCAACCTACTGAGCCTACTGAAAATGTTTACTTTGAAATTCCTTCGGGTATGATAGAGAAACTGCTAGCTAATCCTTTCACAGGTGATGGAACATTGCATCTCGATTTACACTTAATCTATGTGGATGGAGTTTGTGGATTATTTAAGGTTGCAGGTATGCCCGATGATGTTATCAAGAAGAAGGTCTTTGTCGGTGTCAAAACCGGCGGATCTCGGGTAGGGGGTCCCGAACTGTGCGTCTAAGGCGGATGGTAACAGGAGGCAGGGAACACGATGTTTTACCAAGGTTCGGGCCCTCTTGATGGAGGTAAAACCCTACGTCCTGCTTGATTTATTCTTGATGATATGAGTATTACAAGAGTTGATCTACCACGAGATCGAAGAGGCTAAACCCTAGAAGCTAGCCTGTGGTATGATTGAGTGTTATTGTGTCCTACGGACTAAAACCCTCCGGTTTATATAGACGCCGGAGGGGGCTAGGGTTACACAAGGTCGGTTACAAAGGAGGAGATATACATATTCGTATTGCCTAGCTTGCCTTCCACGCCAAGTAGAGTCCCATCCAGACACGAGACGAAGTCTTCAATCTTGTATCTTCATAGTCCGATAGTCCGGCCAAAGGATATAGTCCGGCTGTCCGGAGACCCCCTAATCCAGGACTCCCTCAGTAGCCCCCGAACCAGGCTTCAATGACGACGAGTCCAGCGCGCAGTATTGTCTTCGGCATTGCAAGGCGGGTTCTTCTCTAATTTTCAAGTGTTCGTAAGCAGTGTCCGGCTCCATAAATGTTGAACCTCTTGGCTTCTGTGCCCAATAAGGGCTTTCTCCCACGCGTCGAATGAATATGAGGCGCCAGGGCGTTTTTACATTTGCCCCCCTAGCCAAATAAATAAATTGTCTATTAAAGGGATGGGGATCCTTAGATCCGATCCATACCATCCTCCCCTAGTGAGAGTCCATCAGAGCGCGTTCTGGAAAGATCCATTCCAGCATGGCCGACCTCCGCAGCTCCTCCTCCCGCCCCCGTAGCCCTAAGCCCGATGATTGGGAGAGGTGTTCAGTTCCGCACAGTCGATTAGTCGAATTGCAGACTAAGGAATTTCTCCCTCCGGCGTATATGGTGCCCGTTCGAGCCGGGCTTGCCACCTACAATGGCGGGGAGCAAGCGGAGCGCTTTTCCTGTCCCTCCATAGGGGAACGGGTTTGCCTTGTTCCTTATTTACTAAGGGGACTCGGATTTCCAATTCATCCATTTCTCCACGGGCTCCTGGAGTTCTACGACCTCTAATTACACAATCTCACCCCTGCCTCCATTCTACATATCGCCGGCTATGTTGCTCTCTGCGAGTTGTTCCTGGGCTGCGAGGCTCACTTCGAGCTGTGGAAAAGGCTATTTTGCCTCGTCCCTCGCATATAGAGGAGATCACTTTATCAAGTGGGCGGAGCCGAAATATGGCGCATCGCCGATATCGGATACCTGTCCGGTACCCTGAAGAAGTCGTCAGAAGACTGGCCTTCAGAATGGTTTTATATGGAGGACGTTCCCCTTCCGGACCCTGTTCGGCATGGTCTTCCTGAGTTCAACAATGCTCCTCTGAAGAAGCGCCGAAGTTGGCGCCCACGGAGCCCCCAGGCGGAAGACAACGGAGAAGTCCTTTATCTGATGAACCGGATCAAAGCACTGGCTCAATCTGGATTGACAATAATCGAAGTTATGTCGATTTGCATAATGTGGGGAGTGCAACCACTTCAATATCATGGGCACCCCTTGTGGTGTTATAACAGGGCGGATGACGCCACCCGCTGCGGGCGTAAGGGTCCGGACAATGCTGCCGCTCTAGCAAAAATTCTGTCTGAACTGTTCAAGGGCGAGGAAGAGGAGTTCACCCGCATCAAGCCACGGGATGGATTCTCCATGTACGATCCTCCAAGCTGGGTAAGTTATATCTCCCTGCTCCCATTTCCCCCGCATTCTTTGTCGTAAGTATTCACCTTGCCACTTTGCGGCAGGAACTGCGAAAAGCCATAAAGGAGGTCAGCAGCCCTTCTCCACAACCAGAGGACCCTAACCGGGCCCTCGACTCCGGACTCGAAGAAGATTCGGTTATATCTATGGAGCTGATAGACTGGCAGTTCTATCAGTTAAGCTGCGACGATGCCATGGTGGCCATTACGGCCGACTATCCCAGACTGATCCCTGCATCGCACGTAAGAAAAACCAAAAATCCCAACTCCAAAACTAGGATCCCCTTTTAGACACTTCACCCACCATATACACATGGCATTTTACAGGGAAGGCATTCGGGACGCCCTGCCGAACCCACGACAACGCGCCAACAAGAGGCACCGAGGCCGGGTAGGCCAGAAAGGAAGGTGGTCAGGACGGAGACGCCGGTGCAAAGGTATGACAAACCCCGCTCCGTGGTTGTCGTCTTTCTTGAAATATAATGATGCCCGTGTTTCTTTAACATAAAAAACACTCGCCGGAATATGTCCGGTGATGTTAATAATCACGCTTCCACTAGTCGGGCGCCAGGTCCGGATATATAGGCGGAAGCCGATATGGGGCGGGCACCGGATAATCCCCCTACAGAGGATGCAGATAGAGTATCCGCTACAAACTCAGAGGTGGAAAGCGCCATGAATCATAGGCGCCTCCGGGCCGTACTCCGTGACGCCTGTTTCTCACCAGAGGCATTTGATGCCTTCAATTCTGGAGAGGCGTACCTCCGAGCTGCTCAAGATGGTCTAGTCAGAGCCACAAATCAGTATGTAAAGGATGTACAGGTAAGTAAATCTGACGATTTATATGTATCAATTGTTGGAAATATGCCCTAGAGGCAATAATAAATTGGTTATTATTATATTTCCTTGTTCATGATAATCGTTTATTATCCATGCTAGAATTGTATTGATAGGAAACTCAGATACATGTGTGGATACATAGACAACACCATGTCCCTAGTAAGCTTCTAGTTGACTAGCTCGTTGATCAATAGATGGTTACGGTTTCCTGACCATGGACATTGGATGTCGTTGATAACGGGATCACATCATTGGGAGAATGATGTGATGGACAAGACCCAATCCTAAGCCTAGCACAAAGATCGTGTAGTTCGTATGCTAAAGCTTTTCTAATGTCAAGTATCATTTCCTTAGACCATGAGATTGTGCAACTCCCGGATACCATAGGAATACTTTGGGTGTGCCAAACGTCACAACGTAACTGGGTGGCTATAAAGGTGCACTACGGGTATCTCCAAAAGTGTCTGTTGGGTTGGCACGAATCGAGACTGGGATTTGTCACTCTGTGTGACGGAGAGGTATCTCTGGGCCCACTCGGTAGGACATCATCATAATGTGCACAATGTGATCAAGGAGTTGATCATGGGATGATGTGTTACGGAACGAGTAAAGAGACTTGCCGGTAACGAGATTGAACAAGGTATCGGGATACCGACGATCGAATCTCGGGCAAGTACAATACCGCTAGACAAAGGGAATTGTATACGGGATTGATCGAATCCTCGACATCATGGTTCATCCGATGAGATCATCGTGGAACATGTGGGAACCAACATGGGTATCCAGATCCCACTGTTGGTTATTGACCGGAGAACGTCTCGGTCATGTCTGCATGGTTCCCGAACCCGTAGGGTCTACACACTTAAGGTTCGATGACGCTAGGGTTATAAGGAATAGATATACGTGGTTACCGAATGTTGTTCAAAGTCCCGGATGAGATCCCGGACGTCACGAGGAGTTCTGGAATGGTCCGGAGGTAAAGATTTATATATGGGAAGTCCTGTTTTGGTCGCCGGAAAAGTTTCGGGGTTTATCGGTAACGTACCGGGACCACCGGGAGGGTCCCGGGGGTCCACCAAGTGGGGCCAGAAGCCCCAGAGGGCTGCATGGGCCAAGTGTGGGAGGGGACCAGCCCCAGGTGGGCTGGTGCGCCCCCCCACAAGGGCCCAAGGCGCCTAAGGGGAGGAGGGGGGGCAAACCCTAAGGGCAGATGGGCCTTAGGGCCCATACCTGGTGCGCCTCCTTCTCCCCCTCCACCTGGCCGCCACCCAGATGGGATCTGGGGGTTGCCGCCACCCCTAGGGAGGGAACCCTAGGTGGGGGTGCAGCCCCTCCCCTCCCCCTATATATACTTGAGGTTTGGGCTGCCCAAAACACACGAGTTCCTCTCCTTCTTGGCGCAGCCCTACCCCTCTCCCTCCTCGTCTCTTGCGGTGCTTGGCGAAGCCCTGCTGGAGTACCATGCTCCTCCACCACCACAACGCCGTTGTGCTGCTGCTGGATGGAGTCTTCCTCAACCTCTCCCTCTCTCCTTGCTGGATCAAGGCATGGGAGACGTCACCGGGCTGTACGTGTGTTGAACGCGGAGGTGCCGTCCGTTCGGCACTAGGATCTCCGGTGATTTGGATCACGACGAGTACGACTCCTTCAACCCCGTTCACTTGAACGCTTCCGCTTAGCGATCTACAAGGGTATGTAGATGCACTCTCCTTCCCTCATTTCTAGATTACTCCATAGATTGATCTTGGTTATGCGTAGAAAATTTTGAATTTTTGCTACGTTCCCCAACATCAGTAGCCTCTGAGACTTGAAACAGTTAGCAGAACTGATTTAAGGATCATCTTTATTGTGCAGGTTCTTACAGAGAAGAATACTAGGCTAACAAAGGAGCTAGAGGAATGCAAGACCCAACTGCGGGTTGCTGTGGCCGCATTATAGGAACCAAAAAAGTCACCTGCTGTTAACATTTACTTTAAAGAATGATGGCTACCATATAATGTGCGGCATGACTGCAGATCTAACAACAGATGTTGCAGATGAATCCGGAGAAAATCCGGAGGACTAGCATGTTATGCGGCAGCTAGAGGCTGGCAAACGCGTGCTGACTGAGGTTAGGCGGGAGAAAAACAATCTCCAAGATGCCAATATTAAGCTGAGTGTGGAACTAAAAGACGTTTGGGGCCAGCTTGCAGACTCCGAGAAGGAGAATAAGCGGCTTCGGCGCGGCATTTTCAGTAAGTGCTTGAACGAATCCTTTTAAAGGAGTTCGGCAGAGAAGCCGACTAACAACGTTATGTCTGTAGGTATGCTGACGGGTCGTCCCGCGGAGGAAATGCCCGGGTCTGCGGGTGATCTTCTGTCCGAGCTGTCACGTCTGCACGAACAAGTTCGGCAGGTGATGCAGGGTGTTGCCCAGGCCTTGTGCCCGTCCGTCTCCCTGCCAGAGGGCGTTGCCGAGCTTGTAGAGAAGCTCAAGGGAGCACGGCGGTGCTTCCGATTATGGAAGATCTCAGCCTGCCGACAGGGTGCCAGAGAAGCCTGGGCCATGGTGAAGACACGGTATACCAAAGCAGACCCAAATCACATGGCCGAGGTCGGACCCATGGGGCCCAACGGAAAAGAGATCCCCGTTAGCTTAGTTTATGGGCAAGTAGAATTAGCCGCAAAGTATTCTCAACTGGATTGTAAGCTAGACCGCCTGTTGGATGGTATAGAAGAGGAATTTAGTCAGTCTGCATGACTATGTAATTAAAGTGACATGTATAATGCCTTCAAGCTGGATTGTAGATCATTTGTCGTTGCGGACCTTTTCGCTTCAACCTTCGGGCCCAATAGTCCAGAGTGTATCTGGATACCCGCTCAGTTATATAAGAACCGGGGTATGCGTGGAGACCAGGCGTAGGGGTCATTAGTGCTTTATCAGACAAGTGCCCAACTAGTTATGTTATATTACATGGGTAGTAAGAAACATCTTCCAGGGAGAATAGTTCCGTTAAGGGTTCCTTTCCCTGGGTAAGCATGCCCTAAAGTGCATGTCTGGACTGCGATAGGAAGCGCAGGAGAAACATCTGGGGGCAGATACGGACAATAAATAAAAATCATCTTTTGTTCACCGACCGAATATTCCCTTAAGAACGCTAGCTTTCGGCTTCACCCAGTCTGAGGTACACATCCGGCTGACCCGGCAGTAACAATCACAGAGGTGCGGTGCTCCCCTTATGCCCTAGCCGAATTAATGGGAACGTAGGGCATAAATACAAGAGCCAGGCAACCCAGCTTGGCCAAAACTTAAGTCATATCGATGCATATAATGGTGAAAAAAGGTACATGCGGAAGTATAACACATTTGTGGGGCATGGGGCCCAAATAAGTAATTTAAGCTTCTGTGAAATAAGCCCCCAGGTATGAAGAGTGCGGCTAGCGCATCTGTAATGTGCAAGCGAGGCACAAGGTGACCCTTGAAGGCCTAGAGAAATAAAAGAAAGAAAGAAAGAAAGAAAGAAAGAGAAACAAGACAGATAATGTATATGCAGAAAATGGACAAAGGGAGGGGACTAACATAGAGTCCGGTGATAGGCATAGAATCTTCGGAGCCTGGCCGCGTTCCATGGGTTCGGCTCGAGTCGACTAGTCGATGCATCCCGCAGTTGGTACGCTCCACTGGTCAGAACTTGGTCAATAATGAAGGGACCTTCCCATTTGGGCTCGAGCTTGCTCTTTTTCTTATCCGGCAGGCGTAGAACTAGTTCGCCAACGTTATAAGTTTTGGACCGTACTTCTCTGCTTTGGTATTTGCGAGCCCGTTGCTGATAAAATGCGGAACGGGCTTTGGCTATGTCGCACTCCTCCTCCAGGGTGTCCATACTGTCCTGCCGATCGAGCTCGGCTTCTCTTTCTTCGTACATGCGCACTCGAGGTGAGTCATGAATTATGTCACAGGGTAAGACTGCCTCTACGCCGTACACCATAAAGAAGGGTGTATATCCGGTACTACGATTCGGCATGGTCCGCAGCCCCCAGAGTACGGAGTCGAGCTCCTCTACCCAGTGCGTGTTAGACTCCATTAAGGAGCGCACTAATCTGGGTTTAATGCCGCTCATTATAAGACCGTTTGCTCGCTCGACTTGACCGTTGGTTTGTGGGTGATAGACTGAAGCATAATCGAGCTTGATGCCCATTTTGCTACACCATAGTTTTACCTCGTCGGCCGTGAAGTTCGTGCCATTATCAGTGATGATGCTGTGGGGGACGGCATAACAGTGTACAACCCCGGATATGAAGTCTATCACCGGTCCGGATTCGGCTGTTTTAACAGGTTTGGCCTCTATCCATTTGGTGAATTTATCCACCATGACCAATAAGTATTTTTTTCTTGTGGGTTCCCCCTTTAAGGGGTCCAACCATGTCAAGCCCCCAGACCGCAAAGGTCCATGTAATGGGGATTGTTCGGAGGGCGGTGGGTGGCATGTGGCTTTGATTTGCAAAGAGCTGGCAACCGGCACAACGTTGGACCAAGTCTTGTGCATCTACCCGGGCCGTTGGCCAATAGAATCCTGTACGGAAGTCCTTGCTTACAAGAGCCCGGGCTGCGGCGTGATGACCGCCGAGTCCGGCGTGAATTTCTACCAATAGATTCCGCCCTTCCTCTTCGGAGATGCACCTTTGAAGGACTCCGGTAGTGCTTTTTTTGTACAATTCTCCCTCATGGACCATGTAGGCCTTGGATCACCGCACTATGCAGTGTGCCTCATTTTGGTCCTCCGGAAGTTCCTGTCTAGTTAGGTAGGCCAGGAATGGTTCCATCCACGGGGCAATAATGGCCATTATTTCGTGGGTTGAAGGTGTTATTTCGGTGGCAGAGCCTCCGATTATGTCAGAGAGTTCGGTATCGGGTATTTTGGCCGGGTCCGGACTGTTATTACTAGTGTCCCCTTCCCATACTACGGATGGTTTGAACAGCCTTTCCAAAAATATGTTGGGGGGACCGCATCACGTTTTGCGCCGATGCGGGCGAGGATATCCGCCGCCTGATTGTTTTCCCGAGCCACATGGTGAAATTCGAGCCCCTCGAACCGGGCTGACATTTTTAGGACGGCGTTTCGATAGGCCGCCATTTTCGGATCCTTGGCGTCAAAGTCTCCATTTATTTGGGATATTGCGAGGTTTGAATCCCCACGCACCTCCAGGCGTTGAATGCCCATGGAGACTGCCATCCGAAGACCGTGCAACAGAGCTTCGTATTCGACTGCATTGTTGGAGTCTGTATACAATATTTGCAATATGTACTGAACGGTATCTCCGGTTGGGGACGTCAGGACGACGCCAGCCCCTAGACCAGCCAGCATTTTAGAACCGTCGAAGTGCATGATCCAATTGGATTATGCGCCGTACTCTTTTGGGAGTTCGGCCTCCGTCCATTCGGCGACGAAGTCGGCCAATACCCGCGACTTAATGGCTCGTCGAGGTTTGTATGTTATGTCAAACGGGAGGAGCTCAATGGCCCATTTAGCAATCCGGCCCGTAGTGTCACGGTTATTTATAATATGATTAAGTGGCACTTCCGAGGCTACTGTAATCGAACACTCTTGAAAGTAGTGTCGCAGCTTCCGCGATGCCATGAATACCACATATGCTATCTTTTGGTAGTGCGGGTACCGTGATTTGCATGGAGTGACGACAGTGGATACATAGTATACCGACTTTTGAAGAGGGAATTTATGTTCGTCCGCTTCCCATTCGACAACGAGCACCACACTTACAACTTGATGAGTTGCCGCAATGTACAACAGCATTGGTTCGCCGATGTTTGGCGCGACCAAGATTGGGTGATACGTCTCCAATGTATCTATAATTTTTGATTGCTCCATGCTATATTATCTACTGTTTTGGACTATATTGGGCTTTATTTTCCACTTTTATATTATTTTTGGGACTAACCTATTAACCAGAGGCCCATCCCATAATTGCTATTTTTTTTTGCCTATTTCAGTGTTTCGGAGAAACAGAATATCAAATGGAGTCCAAATGGAATAAAACCTTCGGGAACGTGATTTTCTCACCGAACGTGATCCAGGAGACTTGGACCCTACTCCAAGGAGTCAAAGAGGAGGTCACGAGGGTGGGGGCGCCCCCCTAGGGTGCGCCCCCTGCCTCGTGGGCTCCTCGGTGCTCCACCGACATACTCCTTCCTCCTATATATACACACGTACCCCCAAACAATCAGAACAGGAGCCAAAAACCTAATTCTACCATCGCAACTTTCTGTATCCATGAGATCCCATCTTGGGGCCTGTTCCGGAGCTCCGCCGGAAGAGGGCCGTCATCACGGAGGGCTTCTACATCATCATAGCCTCTCCGATGAAGTGTGAGTAGTTTACCTCAGACCTTCGGGTCCATAGTTAGTAGCTAGATGGCTCCTTCTCTCTCTTTGAATCTCAATACAAAGTTCTCCCCCTCTCTTGTGGAGATCTATTCGATGTAATCTTCTTTTTGCGGTGTGTTTGTTGAGACCGATGAATTGTGGGTTTATGATCAATTCTATCTATGAATAATATTTGAATCTTCTCTGAATTCTTTTATGTATGATTGGTTATCTTTGCAAGTCTCTTCGAATTATCCGTTTGGTTTGGCCAACTAGATTGGTAGTTCTTGCCATGGGAGAAGTGCTTAGCTTTGGGTTCGATCTTGCGGTGTCCTTTCCCAGTGACAGAAGGGGCAGCAAGGCACGTATTGCATCGTTGCCATCGAGGATAACAAGATGGAGTTTATTTCATATTGCATGAATTTATCTCTCTACATCATGCCATCTTGCTTAAAGCGTTACTCTGTTTTTAACTTAATACTCTAGATGCATGCTGGATAGCGGTCGATGAGTGGAGTAATAGTAGTAGATGCAGAATCGTTTCGGTCTACTTGTCATGGACGTGATGCCTATATACATGATCATGCCTAGATATTCTCATAACTATGCTCAATTCTGTCAATTGCTCAACAGTAATTTGTTCACCCACCGTAGAATACTTATGCTCTTGAGAGAAGCCACTAGTGAAACCTATGGCCCTCGGGTCTATTCTCATCATATCAATCTCCATCACTTCAATCTTGCTTTGCTTTTTTACTTTGATTTTTCTTTTTACTTTGCATCTTTATACCAAAAATACCAAAAATATTATATCTATCAGATCTCACTCTCGCAAGTGACCGTGAAGGGATTGACAACCCCTAATCGCGTTGGTTGCGAGTAGCTATCGTTTTGTGCAGGTACGAGGGACTTGAGCGTGGCCTCCTACTGGATTGATACCTTGGTTCTCAAAAACTGAGGGAAATACTTACGCTACTCTGCTGCATCATCCCTTCCTCTTCGGGGAAAACCAACGCAAGCTCAAGACGTAGCAAGAAGGATTTCTGGCGCCGTTGTCGGGGAGTCTACGCAAAAAGTCAACATACCAAGTACCCATCACAATCCCTATCTCTCGCATTACATTATTTGCCATTTGCCTCTCGTTTTCCTCTCCCCCCAATTCACCATTGCCGTTTTATTCGCCCTCTCTCTCTCTATCCTCCCTCTCTATTTGCCTCTTTTGCCCGCTTGCTTTTTGTTTGCTCGTGTGCTAGTTTGTTTGCTTGTCATCATGGCTAGTCTCATATCTTCTCCGTTGTCTCCCGAGAGTGAAGTTTTAAATTTTAAACAAAGGGAGGGAGAAAATATAAAAGATGCTTGGTATAGAATTTGCAATGCTCAAAATAGATCTACCAGGAAGCAATCTACCTTAGTTCTTCTCCGCAATTTTTATGTAGGTGTTAATCCTTGGTATAGATATATCCTCGATACCATTACCGGAGGGAACTTCTTGGGTAGCCATACTTTTGATTCTTATAATGCTATGCTAAATTTATTTGGCTCACCACCTCTTTTGGTTAATGGAACCATGTTAACTTTGGAGCATGTTATGCAAAGACTTGAAATTATTGAAAATAAAGTTGCTACTCTTGAATCAATTGAAAATCTAGATAAAAAGATCCACAATCAAATTACTCAATATGGATCTAAGGTAGGAATGACTTTGAAAAATATTAAGGAAAAAGAACCCATAGTTAATGAGAAAATGAACTTAGATTCTACTAGAATTTATAAACTTGAGGGTATCATTACAAACTTGGGAACCGCTTTTTCTTCCATAAAGAATACTCCAAGTCCTCCTACTAAAATTGCCAAGCTTATGTATGTTCCTAAAAATAAGGGTGAATCATCTTAGGAAACTGCAGATCTTAAATCTATAAGTATTCATCCCAATCTTTTTGATATCATTAAGGAACCAATTGCTACACATGAATTTTTCGATCTTGTGCCTAAAAGTTTAATAATCACTAGAAAGAAAGAAATTCCTAAGGGAAACAGATGCCTCATCGAATAATTGCCTACCAAAGATGGCAATACCTAGATCTATCCTCGCTTTTATGCCTAGCTAGGGGCGTTAAACGATAGCGCTTGTTGGGAGGCAACCCAATTTTATTTTTATTCCTTGCTTTTTGCTCCTGCTTAGTAATAAATAAATTATTTAGCCTCTGTTTTGGTTGTGTTTTTTGTGTTTAATTAGTGTTTGTGCCAAGTAGAACCGTTGGGAAGACTTGGGGAAAGTCTTGTTGAACTTGCTGTAAAAAACAGAAACTTTAGCGCTCATGAGAATTGTTGTCATTTTTATTTGAAGAGTGCTATTGTAACATCCCAAAATTCTAAATTTTGGAATGTTATATTAAATAAATTATTATGATTGTTTGTTTGATTGTTGTGTGATTGATTGTGTGAAATTGAGTGAAAATTTAAGACTTTTTGAAAGTTGAATGAGAGGGAATAAAAGGACTTTCCCAAAACCTTCATCTTGCATTTTGATCTCCATGAATTCAAATTCATTCATCACAAAACCCTCGAGTGAAGATAATATGACTTCTTCCATTTAACGAAATGAAAAGGGGTTTTGAAGTTGATTTGAATTCCATTTGAACAATAGTCCAACTCAGAAACTCTATGCCACTCAAGGATTTTCATGAGAGAAGATAATAGGACTTCTTCAAAATATAGGAAATAGAGTGGGAAGTGATGAGGAGCACTTTTGAATTTCATTTGGTTCATTTTTTGGAAAGTTTTCCGTTTTGAGTTTCAAAACATTTACATTCATTCAAATAAAATAAAGAGAGAAGGAAATATGTCTCCTTCAATTATCAGAAAGAAAATGGAAATGGATTATGAAACCAATAGATGATTATTTAAAATAATACTTGAAACCATTTGCATCTCATGATTTATGGTATTTTGGAGTTTTCTCGAATGTTCAAATATTATTTTCCACTCAAGAAAACTGAAGGAGAGGGGATAAGATGACTTCCTCAAAATATAAAAGAGGTGGGAATTTCAGTTGAATATTATCTGGAGTTTTTAGAACTTATTTGGTATTTATTCAATTTGCAAAAAGTGCATTAAATGCATTAGGAATTTTTTTTTTCAAATTCTTCCATGCTTGATTAAATGTTCACTGTGTTACAGATATTCAGAGATAATTTTAGAAATTACCGTGGTATTTTTTTTAGGATTTTGTTTGGTTTCGTTGGGCCTCGGAAAGATTTTGTAAAAAAACACATGCACACCCGCGTGCAGGCCCAGCCAGCCATGCACCTCGGCCCGCGGCCTGCTCCTAGCGCCCGAAGGCCACCGCTCGCTCGCCTGACCCGCCTCTTCCTATCGCTCGCACGCAACGCCCGCTGCAGGTGGCCCCCGCCCGTATCATCTCCAACCTCCCGCTCCTCCCGTTCAGATAGAGCTTGCGAGCGCACCGCCCGCAACAGTCGCCGCCTTGCGCTCGAATAACGTATATCCGCAGTCCCGAGCACCCCTCCCCGCGCCTATAAGCCCCTCGTCCTCCTCTCTCCATTCTGCCACTCCACGTTGTCCCTAGCTCCCCGCAGCCGCCGCAGTTGCCGCTTGGATCTTGCCGGAGCCGTGCTAGTTCACTAGAGGATTTCTTCGCCCGTGAGCCACCCCGGCCTCCGTCTTCTTCTTCAATATGTTGCCCGAGTCGAAGCGCATCTCATTGACTAGGTCACCGGAGACGCCACCCCAACGACCTGCGTCCTCCCGGGAGCACGGAGACGCTGCCCTTTGCTCCGCCCGTCCGGGTCACCCCGACGCCCGCCGACCCCAACAGCATGCCGCGCCCGGTCTCCCCGACGCCTTCGCCGCCGCTGAGGACCGCCGGAGCCGCCCCCCTGTCCGCCATCCGCCGCTTGAAGCCAGTGCCGCCGTCTCCTGCTCGTCGTCGTCGCTTCTGTAAGGCAACCCCTCCCCGTTCGTTTAGTTTTTTTGTATTTATAGATCGGTTTGTTTTAGTTCGGTTAACCATGGTTTTAGTTAAACCGGTCTCCGATTTTTTTTATTTAGCCGCGATAGCTGTTTTTCCTATTTAGTGGCCGTTTGCCGTATAGCCACCGCAACGAACGCTGCTCAGCCAGCCACGAGCCGCCACATGGCCAAGGGCCTGTTTGCAGTTATTTCTTTTTCTGTTTAGTCCCTGAGTTTTACAGATTAGCACCTAAACTTCGGATAGTCGTATCTTTTTAACCGTAGGTCCAAATTCGATGAAACCAGCGGCAAATTCTTCGTATTGATTAGATCTATCCAGTAGTGTCATCTTTGTAAACTTTTGTCGGATTCAAATTTGAATTTATTCAGATTTGAATTCAAACTTCAAATGGCCATATCTCCTAAACCGTAGCTCCGATTGATGTGATTCTTTTTGCAATGTGTCACCGTAGCCAAACCCTACCACTTGGACCATTGTCACACATTTTTCCACATAAAAATGGTCTGTCCATGATAGTTTTACTATTATGCCATGTACGCACTTTAGTACACAGCACATCTTTGCACCGTATGTCACATGTTGTTTTTGCACTTAGGATATTTCCATGCTAGTTAAGTGTGCTGAATGTTCATTTGGATTTTCCAAGTCTTTTCATGCTGCATGTTATTTGGTTCTCTGAAATGATTGCTTATGTGAATGCAATGTTTGACTTTATAGTTTTTCATCGGAGAGTGACGAATAGTTCTATTAAGTAAATTTCTGAGAGTGATATAATCTTCATCAACTATTACCAGGCAAGTTCACATTTGACCATTCTTCCAATTACCTATGTTTATATTATGCACTTAGTACTTTTGTGGTAGGATTTCATGGTAGGATTTATTGTTGCCAGATGGCTATGCCGTTACCTAGTAGTTCACTGAGGTATGTTTGAACCATATACCTTTGTCACCACCGCGTAAGTTTAATTTTGCCTCGCCAATGTAGACGTGGATTGGGAAGTGTTGATTGTGAGAGATGAGTGACAAAGTAGTAAGTAGAACCAGGATAACTTAATGAATTACCTGGGCGGTATTTTGGTTTGAATGGTGGCGAAGTACAGTGGGAGCATGCATGGTTAATCCATGGTGGTGCACCACTAGTGGTCGGCCGCCCATGCTCAAAGAGATCAATCATATTCCCATGTCTAGAAGCTTATGTGTGCAGCCACAATCCAATATGGGCTCTGGCTTAGTTGAGTAGTTAGTGTGACCCCTTCCGGGATGGGCTAGCAGATGTAGAATGATGTAGGTGTACCGGCCTATCCGTGGGTTAAGGGGGAACATTTTTGAAAGACTATGTCTCGGTTATCCTGTTCTCAAATGCCAGGCGGTGCGAGAACTTCAAGGGAGGTGATCGAGTCTTGTGGGGAAAAGTGCGCAAACCTCTGCAAAGTGTTAAAACCTAATCGATTAGCCGTGTCCCCGGTTACGGACAACTTGAGCATCTAGTAGTGGAAATACCGGGAGATCTCATCACTCTTAATTAAACAGTTGGGTTTTAAATGAAACTTTGGGAATGGATTAAGTTGGGTTTACCAACTCATCCTATGCTATACAGTAGTGGTAGAATAATATCTTTTATTCTAGGAAAAAAACTAGCTTTATGCAAAAAAAACTAAACTTAGAGCTTTCCACCAGCCAAATTGCATGTACAAATAGGTTCATTTATTCTTATGATGTGACTTGCCAGTACATTCAATGTACTGACCTACAGGGCTGCAACGTCTTATGTTGCAGGGATTTTTCTATGACGAGTAAGAGTTACATTGTAGGGTTACGTTCTACACTCAACTTACCATTGGCGTTGATGGACTCCACACCCTTATGTTTGTTTCCGCTGAGACTTATGAGGTATATATCAGTTTTACGTTATTTATACATGTGATTGCACTTTGATATATACATTGATGTACTGTGTGTGCCAGCATACCGATCCAGGGATGGCACGGATACACAGAGGCTTGACCGTTTGAGGTCGGGTCGCTACAGAGATGGTATCAGAGCACATGTTGACTATAGGACATGACCCTAGATACTGGAAAGCCCTTAGGAAAGGATTTCTCTTAAAATTTATTTTGAAAAAGGTCCTTTACCTCTCTTCTTTTCCGAGCTTTATCAAATCTTTGCTTTTACCTCAAATAGTTAGACAAACCCCATTCCCTTTGGACCACACGGAGGATGAACTGAAGCCACTCCGAGAACGACAAGATATCAGACTTCACCATACACTAGAAGAGTTGAAGCTACAATAGCCGAAGCCTCCGAAGAATTGAAGAATTTGAAGACACTGAAGAATTCCAAGATTTATATGACCTTTAGAAGACCAAACCCCTGTTGTATACTCACATTAGATGCGATGTTTGTGAGCTGTCATTGTTTGATGTTTTTCCTGACAGCCACAAATAAAACTTATTTTCAAAACTATATTGTTTGTATTGTGTGCATCTCTCTCTATCCCTCTTATCTCATCCTGAAACTCTTGGACCCAATAGATGATGAATGAAGATGGACTTGCATTCTCTGAACCGATCACTCAGTTTGACGCAGAACTATGGATTCAAAGCATGGAGAATCACTTCAGGAGCAATTTGGTTGCAAGGAAGTATGAGGTTCAATACGCTCTTCAGTACTTTACAAAAAGTGCTGCAACCTGGTGGAAAATGCATCAGACCATACAAGGATGTAACGGAGCAAAAACTTGGGAGGAATTCAAGATGACTCTACTGAGGTCTCGTCTCATTCAGAAGCCCTATGGCAATAAAATGAAGAAACCTTGTGCATGCAAGATTTGTGGTGAGATAGGACATACCCATGAAGAACACAAGGATGGATGCCCTCATTGTGAAGGAAATCACCAAGCTGAAGAATGTCCAACCATGGAGGTTACTTGTTTCTTGTGTGAAGGAACTACGCACTACCATGCCCAGTGTCATATTTATCCCAAGGTACAAGAAATTACCAAGCAGCAGAAGGAAGCAGTGAAAGAAGCCCTCAGGGAAAGTTTAAGAAAACCGGTGATGAAAGAAGATGTTGACGACCCTGATGGAGAAAGCCTAAACCAATTTTACTCCAATGCTTGCTATTCATGTGGAGAAGAAGGACATTTTTCACAATATTGCATGAAGGAAAACCAAGAGTATCTGGGAGACTTCCCGATAGAAGAAGTGGAGTTTGATCCACATGAGATAGAAGAATTGATCGGAACGAAGAAGTCCAGGAAGAGAAAGAGCATGTATCCCCAGAACAACCCGATTTCTGCAGAAAAGGACCTGAGTCAAATCACTTGTTACAGGTGCAAGGATTTAGGTCATTACGCTAGAAAATGCCCAACAAGGAAGCCAAGAACCCAAGGAGCCAAGATAACCACCAGGAAGCCCCTGGATTTGTCTGAAGTCATTTGTTTATGCTGCAAGGGAGTAGGACATTTTGCCAGAGAATGTTCAGACCAGAGGAGAGCTTGAGCAGAGTAGTTGAGATCTTGATATTGGAATAAAGCATGTAATAAAGTTGGAATGCACTTTTATTTTCGTTGGGGATCTTGAGTTGAGTTATGAAATGGAAATTGTAATAGCTCGTGAAGCAATAAAAGTTGAGGTGTTGGAATCTCATGTGAAATGTTATGAGTTGTTGTTGATTGTGAATGCCTCTCTCATTATCTCACCTAGACTAAAACCTCGAACCCATGGACAAGCTGACCCCAAACTTTTCCTAGAAAAACAACCAAATTTCACCCGAGGAAATACATACATTATACTGAGTACCCCTTCTATCTTATGCCTGCAGATGACAACCCTTTACGAGTCCTTTCTCAAGGGCCCGGAAACGATCATGACCCTGACTAGTGATCAGGATTACCCAAAAATCCTGAAGGACATGATGAAGCATATTCATCTTGAAGGAGATGCAGTCTACAAGGGTTATCCTTTCATGGAGAATGGAGTTGAACTTTGGTACGTGGAGGTACACCTCCACCGTGTGAAGGGAGTTTGCCCAAAGACTATGGGGCAATACTTTTTCATTTCTCGAGTACCATGAGCAAAATTCTTCGACTCTGTTCGTGAAGCTGCTATGGAAGCCATACGTCAGATTGGAGAAATACTAGAAGCAAGACTCCATCACACTCAGGAATACCTAAGGGAGGTGCATGCAGAGATGATGGAGATGAAGCTCATGGCCACCACGATGAAGCAAAACATCGATGATTTGAAGGATCACATCGCACAATTCTAGTGGGACTGAAGTATCTTCAAGAAGGGCAAATGAATAAAGATGGAAGTAATGCTTGACCATACCAAACTTGTGGATGGCAGCTTCTGTAATAGAGTATTTGTGAAATTTGAATTTTGAGTAGTGGTTAAGGATGTAATAAGGGATTTGATATGAAGAGAATTATGGATGAACCAGTGCATTTTTTTGGCGATACTTGTCTGTGTGAACACTAGACCAGTGGAAAGGAAAATGTATTTCATAGAGTGGAGTTTGGACAAATGAGTTGGAGTTTGGTTTTAGTTATGTTGGTTACCCCAAGAATATGAAGGAATGAAGTACTATTGGATTTAAAGGAGATATAATGTTGGAATATGGAACAATAGTAACTCCAAGGATGAGTTAAAAATATACAAGTGTTGAAGTGGGCCATAACCCACAGGACCTAGGATTTGATAAGGAAACAAGCACAATCTTGTTGAAGAAAAGAATTCTGGGAGAAGCTATGAGTTCATCAGCAGACGTTCCATAAGAGGTTACGTAAACCCGAGAGTTGTGAAGAAACGATAGAGGTTTTGTTTGGCTTGCAGGACAAATGGATTTACCCGAACCCAGTTCGTGGAGAAGAGAAGTTCTGCAATGCTTGTGAGGATGCCCAAGTGTTAGAATACGTGATTCACTATCTACGTATGTGGTAATGATTCAAGTACGGGATGGATTGGCCCCCCATACCGAAGACTTCTATCATGAGCTATCATATGTTGATGGGAAAATCAGAGAGCCTTAAAACCCTAGAAGAGTGTCAACACGACAAGCCAAAAGCCTTAGAATGGCAGGATGATGGAAACCCTGTACAGGCACCTGTTGCCAATCATAGGTTATGCGGTGAGGTTCAGCCCAGACCCATTTCCTGCAGGAGGAACCAATAATTGTTGACCACCATGAGATTTTGATAGTTGTTTAGCATTGGCGACGGCCTGACAGCAAAGAAGACCCAGAATCAGAAGGATCTTATTTGATGCAAGGACTCCAGATTTTGAGGAAAAGGCCATGCCCTTACCGGAAGAACACAAGTGAAGCAGTTGTCTCGGAGAATATGAGAAGGCCGACACCGTTAACACCAAGGATGGAGTACATGAGTTTTGTTGGAACCGTAACCATGATTCTAAGGGTGGTAGCACCCCAGACCTTGTGATGATCAATGGATTTTCAAGAAGATCCCCAAACCTAACCTTCTTTCTAGCCTCTCCGAATCTCGAGGACGAGATTCATTTTAAGGGTGGTAGTTTGTAACATCCCAAAATTCTAAATTTTGGAATGTTATATTAAATAAATTATTATGATTGTTTGTTTGATTGTTGTGTGATTAATTGTGTGAAATTGAGTGAAAATTTAAGACTTTTTGAAAGTTGAATGAGAGGAAATAAAAGGACTTTTCCAAAACCTTCATCTTGCATTTTGATCTCCGTGAATTCAAATTCATTCATCACAAAACCCTAGAGTGAAGATAATATGACTTCTTCCATTTAACGAAATGAAAAGGGGTTTTGAAGTTGATTTGAATTCCATTTGAACAATAGTCCAACTCAGAAACTCTATGCCACTCAAGGATTTTCATGAGAGAAGATAATAGGACTTCTTCAAAATATAGGAAATAGAGTGGGAAGTGATGAGGAGCACTTTTGAATTTCTCTTGGTTCATTTTTTGGAAAGTTTTCCGTTTTGAGTTTCAAAACATTTCCATTCATTCAAATAAAATAAAGAGAGAAGGAAATATGACTCCTTCAATTATCAGAAAGAAAATGGAAATGGATTATGAAACCAATAGACGATTATTTAAAATAATATTTGAAACCATTTGCATCTCATGATTTATGGTATTTTGGAGTTTTCTCGAATGTTCAAATATTATTTTTCACTCAAGAAAACTGAAGGAGAGGGGATAAGATGACTTCCTCAAAATATAAAAGAGGTGGGAATTTCATTTGAATATTATCTGGAGTTTTTAGAACTTATTTGGTATTTATTCAATTTGCAAAAAGTGCATTAAATGCATTAGGAAAATATTTTCAAATTCTTCTATGCTTGATTAAATGTTCACCGTGTTACAGATATTGAGAGATAATTTTAGAAATTATCGTGGTATTTTTTTAGGATTTTGTTTGGTTTCGTTGGGCCTCGGAAAGTTTTTGTAAAAAAAACAACACACGCACACCCGCGTGCAGGCCCAGCCAGCCATGCATCTCGGCCCGCGGCCTGCTCCCAGCGCCCGAAGGCCACCGCTCACTCGCCTGACCCGCCTCTTCCTATCGCTCGCACGCAGCGCCCGCTGCAGGTGGGCCCCGCCCGTATCATCTCCAACCTCCCGCAACAGTCGCCGCCTTGCGCTCGGATAATGTATATCCGCAGCCCCGAGCACCCCTCCCCGCGCCTATAAAAGCCCCTCGTCCTCCTCTCTCCATTCTGCCACTCCACGTCGTCCCTAGCTCCCCGCAGCCGCCGCAGTTGCCTCTTGGAACTCGCCGGAGCCGTGCTAGTTCACTGGAGGATTTCGTCGCCCGTGAGCCACCCCGGCCTCTGTCTTCTTCTTCAATATGTTGCCCGAGTCGAAGCGCATCTCGTTGACATCTTCCTCCTGTCCCTAGGTCGCCGGAGACGCCATCCCGACGACCTGCGTCCTCGTCGGAGCACGGGGACGCCGCCCTTTGCTCCGCCCGTCCGAGTCAGCCCGACGCCCGCCGACCCCACCAGCACGCCGCCCACGCCGCGCCCGGTCTCCCCGACCCCTTCGCCGCCGCCCTGTCCGCCGTCCGCCGCCTGAAGCCAGCACCGCCATCTCCTTCTCGTCGTCTTCACTTCTGTAAGGCGACCCCTCCCTGTTCGTTTAGTTTTTTTTGTATTTATAGATCGGTTTGTTTTAGTTCGGTTAACCATGGTTTTAGTTAAACCGGTCTCCGGTTTTTTTATTTAGCCGCGATAGCTGTTTTTCCTATTTAGTGATCGTTTGCCGTATAGCCACCGCAACGAACGCTGCTCAGCCAGCCACGAGCCGCCATGTGGCCAAGGGCCTGTTTGCAGTTATTTCTTTTTCTGTTTAGTCCCTGAGTTTTATATATTAGCCTCTAAACTTCGGATAGCCGTATCTTTTTAACCGTAGGTCCAAATTCGATGAAACCAGCGGAAAATTCTTCGTATTGATTAGATCTATCCAGTAGTGTCATCTTTGTAAACTTTTGTCGGATTCAAATTTGAATTTATTCAGATTTGAATTCAAACTTTAAATGGCCATATCTCCTAAACCGTAGCTCCGATTGATGTGATTCTTTTTGCAATGTGTCACCGTAGCCAAACCCTACCACTTGGACCATTGTCACACATTTTTCCACATAAAAATGGTCTGTCCATGACAGTTTTACTATTATGCCATGTACTCACTTTAGTACACAACACATCTTTGCACCCTATGTCACATGTTGTTTTTGCACTTAGGATATTTCCATGCTAGTTAAGTGTGTTGAATGTTCATTTGGATTTTCTGAGTCTTTTCATGCTGCATGTTATTTGGTTCTCTGAAATGATTGCTTATGTGAATGCAATGTTTGACTTTATAGATTTTCATTGGAGAGTGGCGAATAGTTCTATTAAGTAAATTTCTGAGAGTGATATAATCTTCATCAACTATTACCAGGCAAGTTCACATTTGACCATTCTTCCAATTACCTATGTTTATATTATGCACTTAGTCCTTTTGTGGTAGGATTGCATGGTAGGATTTATTGTTGCCAGATGGCTATGCCGTTACCTAGTAGTTCATTGAGGTAGGTTTGAACCATATACCTTTGTCACCATCGCGTAAGTTTAATTTTGCCTCGCCAATGTAGACGTGGATTGGGAAGTGTTCATTGTGAGAGATGAGTGACAAAGTAGTAAGTAGAACCAGGATAACTTAATGAATTACCTGGGTGGTATTTTGGTTTGAATGGTGGAGAAATACAGTGGGAGCATGCATGGTTAATCCATGGTGGTGCACCACTAGTGGTCGGACGCCCAGGCTCAAAGAGATCAATCATATTCCCATGTCTAGAAGCTTACGTGTGCAGCCACAAGCCAATATGGGCTCTGGCTTAGTTGAGTAGTTAGTGTGACCCCTTCCAGGATGGGCTAGCAGATGTAGAATGATGTAGGTGTACCGGCCTATCCGTGGGTTACTATGTCTCAGTCATCCTGTTCCCAAACGCCAGGCAGTGCGAGAACTTCAAGGGAGGTGATCGAGTCTTGTGGGGAAAAGTGCGCAAACCTCTGCAGAGTGTTAAAACCTAATCGATTAGCCGTGTCCCCGGTTACGGACAACTTGAGCATCTAGTAGTGGAAATGCTGGGAGATCTCATCATTCTTAATTAATCAGTTGGGTTTTAAATGAAACTTTGGGAATGGATTATGTTGGGTTTACCAACTCATCCTATGCTATACAATAGTGGTAGAATAATATCTTTTATTCTAGGGAAAAAACTAGCTTTATGCAAAAAAACTAAACTTAGAGCTTTCCACCAGCCAAATTGCATGTACAAATAGGTTCATTTATTCTTATGATGTGACTTGCCAGTACATTCAATGTACTGACCTATAGGGTTGCAACGTCTTATGTTGCAGGGATTTTTCTACGACGAGTAAGAGTTACGTTGTAGGGTTACGGTCTACACTCAACTTGCCGTTGGCGTTGATGGACTCCACACACTTATGTTTGTTTCCGCTGAGACTTATGAGGTATATATCAGTTTTACGTTATTTATACATGTGATTGCACTTTGATATATACATTGATCTACTGTCTGTGCCAGCATACCGATCCAGGGATGGCATGGATACACAGAGGCTTGACCGTTTGAGGTCGGGTCGCTACAGCTATTTAGTTAATTCTTTTTGCGGATGATTAATAGATAAATTCCTCACGTCCAGAAATTTATTTTAGAATTTTTGGGGTTCCAGATCTTGCGCTAGCTACAGATTACTAGAGACTATTCTGTTTTTGACAGATTCTGTTTTTCGTGTGTTGTTTGCTTATTTTGATGAATCTATGGTTAGTAAAATAGTTTATAATCCATAGAGAAGTTGGAATATAGTAGGTTTAACACCAATATAAATAAAGAATGAGTTCATTATAGTACCTTGAAGTGGTCTTTTGTTTTCTTTCGCTAACGGAGCTCATGAGTTTTCTATTTTGAGTTTTGTGTTGTGAAGTTTTCAAGTTTTGGGTGAATTCTTTTGATGGATCATGGAACAAGGAGTGGCAAGAGCCTAAGCTTGGGGATGCCCATGGCACCCCCAAGATAATCCAAGGACACCAAAAAGTCAAAGCTTGGGGATGCCCCGGAAGGCATCCCCTCTTTCGTCCACTTCCATCGGTAATTTACTTGGAGCTATATTTTTATTCACCAACATGATATGTGTTTTTCTTGGAGCGTCTTGTATTATTTGTGTCTTTGTGTCTTAGTATGCCACAATCATCCTTGCTGTACACACCTTTTGAGAGAGCCATACATGAATTAAAATTTGATAGAATACTCTATGTGCTTCACTTATATCTTTTGAGCTAAGTAGTTTTGCTCTATGTGCTTCACTTATATCTTTTGAGCGTTATAATTTTGCTCTATGTGCTTCACTTAGATATTTTAGAGCACGGTGGTGAATTTGTTTTAAAGAAACTATTGATCTCTCATGCTTCACTTAAATTATTTTGAGAGTCTCTTAATAGCACAGTAATTTGCTTAATAATAATATGCTTGGTATTCAAGATTTGTGAAACTTTCTTTTGAGTGTGTTGAATACTAAGAAAAGATTGAATCATGATAATTGTTTTGAGATATGGAGGTGATAATATTAAAAGTCATGCTAGTTGAGTAGTTGTGAATTTAAAGAATACTTGTGTTAATGTTTGTGATTCCCGTAGCATGCACGTATGGTGAACCGTTATGTGATGAAGTCGGAGCATGATTTATTTATTGATTGTCTTCCTTATGAGTGGCGGTCAGGGACAAGCGATGGTCTTTTCCTACCAATCTATCCCCCTAGGAGCATGCGCGTAATACTTTGCTTTGATAACTTCTAGATTTTTGCAATATGTATATGAATTCTTTATGACTAATGTTGAGTCCATGGATCATACGCACTCTCACCCTTCCACCTTTGCTAGCCTCTCTAATACCGCGCACTTTTCGCCGGTATCATACACCTACCATATACCTTCCTCAAAACAGCCACCATACCTACCTATCATGGCATTTCCATAGCCATTCCGAGATATATTGCCATGCCACTTTCCACCGTTCCGTTGATGACACATTCCATCATTGTCATATTGCATATCCTGGTACACCGCCGGATGCATTCACATAGAGTCATATTTTGTTCTAAGTATCGAGTTGTAATTGTTGAGTTGTAAGAAAAATAAAAGTGTGATGATCATCATTATTAGAGCATTGTCCCAGTGAGGAAAGGATGATGGAGACTATGATTCCCCCATAAGTCGGGATGAGACTCCAGACGAAAAATAAATAAAAGAGGCCAAAGAAGCCCAAATAAAAAGAGGCCATAAAAAGAGAAAAGGCCCAAATAAAAAAATATAAAAAATGAGAGAAAAAGAGAGAAGGGACAATGTTACTATCCTTTTACCACACTTGTGCTTCAAAGTAGCACCATGATCTTCATAGTAGAGAGTCTCTCATGTTATCACTTTCATATACTAGTGGGAATTTTACATTATAGAACTTGGCTTGTATATTCCAATGATGGGCTTCCTCAAATTGCCCTAGGTCTTCATGAGCAAGCAAGTTGGATGCACATGAAGGAAATATGCCCTAGAGGCAATAATAAAGTTATTATTTATTTCCTTATATCATGATAAATGTTTATTATTCATGCTAGAATTGTATTAACCGGAAACATAATACATGTGTGAATACATAGACAAACAAAGTGTCACTAGTATGCCTCTACTTGACTAGCTCGTTAATCAAAGATGGTTATGTTTCCTAACCATGAACAAGTAGTTGTTATTTGATTAACGGGATCACATCATTAAGTGAATGATCTGATTGACATGACCCATTCCACTAGCTTAGCACCTGATCTTTTAGTATGTTGCTATTGCTTTCTTCATGACTTATACATGTTCCTATGACTATGAGATTATGCAACTCCCGTTTACCAGAGGAACACTTTGTGTGCTACCAAACGTCACAACGTAACTGGGTGATTATAAAGGAGCTCTACAGGTGTCTCCAAAGGTACATGTTGGGTTGGCGTATTTCGAGATTAGGATTTGTCACTCCGATGGTCGGAGAGGTACCTCTGGGCCCTCTCGGTAATGCACATCACTTAAGCCTTGCAAGCATTGCAACTAATGAGTTAGTTGCGCATTGATGTATTACAGAACGAGTAAAGAGACTTGCCAGTAACGAGATTGAACTAGGTATTTGGAATACCGACGATCGAATCTCGGGCAAGTAACATACCGATGACAAAGGGAACGACGTATGTTGTTATGCGGTCTGACCGATAAAGATCTTCGTAGAATATGTAGGAGCCAATATGAGCATCCAGGTTCCGCTATTGGTTATTGACCGGAGACATGTCTCGGTCATGTCTACATTGTTCTCGAACCCGTAGGGTCCGCACGCTTAAGGTTACGATGATAGTTTTATTATGAGTTTATGCATTTTGATGTACCAAAGTTTGTTTGGAGTCCCAGATGTGATCACGGACATGACGAGGAGTCTCGAAATGGTCGAGACATGAAGATTGATATATTGGAAGCCTATGTTTGGATATCGGAAGTGTTCCGGATGAAATCGGGATTTTACCGGAGTACTGGGAGGTTACCGGAACCCCTCGGGAGCTATATGGGCCATGATGGGCCTTAGTGGAAAAGAGAAGAGGCAGCCCTACATGGGCCGCGTGCCCCTCCCCTCCCTTGGTCCGAATAGGACAAGGAGAGGGGGCCGGCCCCTCTCTCTCTTTCCCCCCCTCCGCGAATCCTATTCCAACTAGGATTGGGGGGGGGGATAGGATTCCCCCAGAGGGAGTAGGACTCTCCTGGCGCGCCCTCCTTGGCCGGCCGCACCCCCTCCCTTAGTCCTTTATATACGGAGGTAGGGGCACCCTAGAGACACACAAGTTGATCCACGTGATCTTTTCCTTAGCCGTGTGCGGCGCCCCCAGCCACCATAATCCTCGATAATATTGTAGCGGTGCTTAGGCGAAGCCCTGCAGCAGTAGTACATCAAGATCGTCACCACGCCGTCGTGCTGACGGAACTCTACCCCGACACTTTGCTGGATCGGAGTCCGGGGATCGTCATCGAGCTGAACGTGTGCTAAAACTCGGAGGTGCCGTAGTTTCGGTGCTTGATCGGTCGGGCCATGAAGACGTACGACTACATCAACCAAACGCTTCCGTTGTCGATCTACAAAGGGTACGTAGATCACACTCTCCTCTCGTTGCTATGCATCACCATGATCTTGTGTGTGCGTAGGACATTTTTAAAATTACTACGTTCCCCAACAGCACACCCACTTAGTTTCCTTTTGAGGTTTCATATACTTATAGCTCTAGTGCATCCGTTGCATGGCAATCCCTACTCACTCACATTGATATCTATTGATGGGCATCTCCATAGCCCGTTGATACGCCTAGTTGATGTGAGACTACCTTCTCCTTTTTGTCTTCTCCACAACCACCATTCTATTCCACCTATAGTGCTATATCCATGGCTCACGCTCATGTATTGCGTGAAGATTGAAAGAGTTTTGAAAAAGTTAAGAGTATGAAACAATTGCTTGGCTTGTCATCGGGGTTGTGCATGATTTAAATACTTTGTGTGGTGAAGATAGAGCATAGCCAGACTATATGATTTTGTAGGGATAACTTTCTTTGGCCATGTTATTTTGAGAAGACATAATTGCTTTGTTAGTATGCTTGAAGTATTATTATTTTTATGTCAATATAAACTTTTGTCTTGAATCTTTCGAATCTGAATATTCATATCACAATTAAGAAGATTTGCATTGAAATTATGCCAAGTAGCACTCTGCATCAAAAATTCTTTTTTATCATTTACCTACTCGAGGACGAGCAGGAATTAAGCTTGGGGATGCCTGATACGTCTCCAACGTATCTATAATTTTTGATTGCTCCATGCTATATTATCTACTGTTTTGGACTATATTGGGATTTATTTTCCACTTTTATATTATTTTTGGGACTAACCTATTAACCAGAGGCCCAGCCCAGAATTGTTGTTTTTTTGCCTATTTCAGTGTTTTGGAGAAACAGAATATCAAACGGAGTCCAAACGAAATAAAACCTTCGGGAACGTGATTTTCTCACCGAACGTGATCCAGGAGACTTGGACCCTACTCCAAGGAGTCAAAGAGGAGGTCACGAGGGTGGGGGGCGCCCCCCCCTAGGGCGCGCCCCCTGCCTCATGGGCCCCTTAGTGATCCACCGACGTACTCCTTCCTCCTATATATACACACATACCCCCAAACGATCAGAACAGGAGCCAAAAACCTAATTCCACCGCCGCAACTTTCTGTATCCACGAGATTCCATCTTGGGGCCTGTTCCAGAGCTCCGCCGGAACAGGGCCGTCATCACGGAGGGCTTCTACATCATCATAGCCTCTCCGATGAAGTGTGAGTAGTTTACCTCAGACCTTCGGGTCCATAGTTAGTAGCTAGATGGCTTCTTCTCTCTCTTTGAATCTCAATACAAAGTTCTCCCCCTCTCTTGTGGAGATCTATTTGATGTAATTTTCTTTTTGCAGTGTGTTTGTTGAGACCGATGAATTGTGGGTTTATGATCAAGTATATCTATGAATAATATTTGAATCTTCTCTGAATTCTTTTATGTATGATTGGTTATCTTTGCAAGTCTCTTCGAATCCTTTCCCAGTGACAGAAGGGGCAACAAGGCATGTATTGCATCGTTGCCATCAAGGATAACAAGATGGAGTTTATTTCATCTTGCATGAATTTATCTCTCTACATCATGTCATCTTGCTTAAAGCGTTACTCTGTCTTTAACTTAATACTCTAGATGCATGCTGGATAGCGGTCGATGAGTGGAGTAATAGTAGTAGATGCAGAATCGTTTCGGTCTACTTGTCACGGACATGATGCCTATATACGTGACCATGCCTAGATATTCTCATAACTATGCTCAATTCTGTCAATTGCTCAACAGTAATTTGTTCACCCACCGTAGAATACTTATGCTCTTGAGAGAAGCCACTAGTGAAACCTATGGCCCACGGGTCTATTCTCATCATATCAATCTCCATCACTTTAATCTTGCTTTGCTTTTACTTTTTACTTTGCATCTTTATACCAAAAATACCAAAAATATTATATCTATCAGATCCCACTCTCGTAAGTGACCGTGAAGGGATTGACAACCCCTAATCGCGTTGGTTGCGAGTAGCTATCGTTTTGTGCAGGTACGAGGGACTTGAGCGTGGCCTCCTACTGGATTGATACCTTGGTTCTCAAAAACTGAGGGAAATACTTACGCTACTCTGCTGCATCATCCCTTCCTCTTCGGGGAAAACCAACACAAGCTCAAGATGTAGCATTGGGTTGGTTGCCAAGATGGCCTTTATTTCCTCCAATCCGGCTGTGGCCGCGTCCGTCCACTCGAAGTGTTCGGTGCGCCGAAGGAGGTGATAAAGGGGTAAAGCCTTTTCTCCTAAGCGGGAGATAAAGCGTCTTAGAGCCGCCACACATCCAATTAACTTCTGGATTTGTTTGAGGTCTATTGGGGTAGCCAACTGTGACAAAGCTCGGATTTTGGCCGGATTATCTTCAATACCTCTACTGGAGACAATGAAACCCAGGAGCTTTCCGGCTGGTACACGGAAAACACATTCTTCCGGATTGAGCTTGATGTCGTATGGTCGGAGGTTGTCGAATGTGAGCCTCAAGTCGTCTATCAAAGAGTCGACTTGTTTTGTTTTGACGACCACATCGTCTACGTATGCCTCTACTGTTTTGCCGATTTGTTTCTCCAGACATGTCTGAATCATGCGCTGATATGTTGTGTCGGCGTTTTTGAGCCCAAAAGGCATTTTGTTAAAACAGAAGGGACCGTATGGTGTGACGAATGCCGTTGCGGCTTGGTCGGACTCCGCCATCTTGATTTGGTGGTAACCGGAGTATGCGTCGAGGAAACACAATGACTCGTGTCCTGTGGTAGCATCACTGATTTGATCGATGCGTGGGAGGGGGAAGGGATCCTTTGGGAAAGCTTTATTGAGGTCTTTGAAATCGACACAAAGGCGCCAGGATTTGTCCTTCTTTGGTACCATCACAAGGTTTGCTAGCCAGTCCGGGTGTTTTATTTCTCCGATGAATCCGGCCTCCAATAACTTGGCTAGTTCCTCTCCCATGGCATGTCTCTTAGGTTCGGAGAAACGCCGAAGAGCTTGCTTGACCGGCTTGAATCCCTTTAGGATATTGAGGCTATGCTCGGCCAGTCTGCGTGGGATTCCTGGCATGTCTGAGGGATGCCAGGCGAATATGTCCCAGTTCTCGCACAGGAACTCTCATAGTGCGGCGTCCACAACGGGTGAGGGAGTCCTGGATTAGGGGGTGTTCGGGTAGCCGGACTATACCTTCAGCCGGACTCCAGGACTATGAAGATACAAGATTGAAGACTTTGTCCCGTGTCCGGATGGGACTCTCCTTGGCGTGGAAGGCAAGCTTGGCGATGCGGATATTTAGATCTCCTACCATTGTAACCGACTTTGTGTAACCCTAACCCTCTCCGGTGTCTATATAAACCAGAGGGTTTTAGTCCGTAGGACAACTTCATCATACAACAATCATACCATAGGCTAGCTTTTAGGGTTTAGCCTCCTTGATCTCGTGGTAGATCTACTCTTGTGCTACCCATATCATCAATATTAATCAAGCAGGACGTAGGGTTTTACCTCCATCAAGAGGGCCCGAACCTGGGTAAAACATCGTGTTCCTTGCCTCCTGTTACCATCCGGCCTAGACGCACAGTTCGGGACCCCCTACCCGAGATCCGCTGGTTTTGACACCGACATTGGTGCTTTCATTGAGAGTTCCTCTGTGTCGTCGCCTTTAGGCCCGATGGCTCCTTCGATCATCAACAACGATGCAGTCCAGGGTGAGACTTTTCTCCCCGGACAGATCTTCGTCTTCGGCGGCTTCGCACTGCGGGCCAATTCGCTTGGCCACCTTGAGCAGATCGAAAGCTACGCCCCTGGCCATCAGGTCAGGTTTGGAAGCCTAAACTACACGGCTGACATCCGCGGGGACTTGATCTTCGACGGATTCGAGCCACAGCCAAGCACGCCGCACTATCTCGATGGGCATGATATAGCTCTGCTGCCGAACAGCGCCTTGGAGGCCGCACACACATTGGTTCCGACCATTGATTCGGAGCCTACTGCGCAGATCGAGGATCAGCGGTTGGACGCTTCCTCAGGGGCTGCGATCTCAGAGGCGATCGAGCCGAACTCCAGCCCCGCACTCCGCATGGCCCGTGACTCCGAGGAGCCGGATTCCTCTCCGAACTCCGAGCCCCCCCCGTGCCCCTGCCAATCGAATCCGATTGGGCGCCGATAATGGAGTTCACCGCCGCGGACATCTTTCAGCACTCACCCTTCGGCGACATCCTGAATTCTCTAAAGTCTCTCTCTTTATGAGGAGAGCCCTGGCCGGACTACGGTCAGCAAGGTTAGGATACGGACGATGAAGAAATTCAAAACCCACCCACCACCCACTTCGTAGCCACTGTCGACGACTTAACCGACATGCTTGACTTCGACTCTGAAGACATCGACGGCATGGACGACGATGCAGGAGACAAACAAGAACCAGCACCTGTAGGGCGCTGGAAGGCCACCTCGTCATATGACATATATATGGTGGACACTCCAAAGGATGGAGATGGCGATGGAACAGCGGGGGACGATACCTCTAAGAAACAGCCCAAGCGCCAGCGTCAGCGGCGCCGCTCTAAATCCCGCCAAAGCAAAAACGGTGATTCCGGCACGGGAGATAATAATACTCCGGATAGCGCCGAAGAACACCCCCTCCAGCAAGATTTAGCATGGGAGGACAGAGAAGCCAGCCCTCACGAGAGGGCGGCGGACCAAGAGGTTGAGGACGATAATTATACGCCTCCCTCCGAAGACGAGGCAAGCCTCGACGACGACGAGTTCGTCGTGCCAGAGGATCTCGCCGAACAAGAGCATTTTAAACGCAGGCTTATGGCCACGGCAAGCAGCCTCAAGAAAAAGCAGCAACAGCTTAGAGCTGATCAGGATTTGCTAGCTGACAGATGGACTGAAGTCCTTGCGGCCGAAGAGTATGAAATCGAACGCCCCCCCAAGAGTTACCCAAAGCGCAGGCTGCTACCCCGACTAGAGGAGGAAGCACCTATATCACCAGCGCATGACATGGCCGACCGGCCACCTCGTGGCCGCGACAGAGAGGCCCCTTGGCCCTCCACTCAAGCCATGCCCGACGCCGCGTCAAGCATACTAAGGCACGGGAAAATGCGCCCGACCTGCGCGACATACTGGAGGACAAGGCAAGGCAAACAAGATCGATCTACGGATCGCGCAGGCGCCCCACGACACGTGACGGTGATCGTCACTCCGGATGCAATAAATCCGGCCGGGCCGAACTCAACAGACAAAGCTCCTTCGAGCTGCGTCGTGATATAGCCCAATACAGAGGCGCCGCACACCCACTATGCTTCACAGATAAAGTAATGGATCATAAAATCCCTGAGGGCTTCAAACCCGTAAACATCGAATCGTACGATGGCACAACAGATCCTGCGGTATGGATCGAGGATTATCTCCTTCGTATCCACATGGCCCGCGGTGATGATCTACACGCCATCAAATACCTCCCACTCAAACTTAAGGGACTGGCCTGGCATTGGCTTAACAGCTTGCCAGCAGACTCAATCGGTTCTTGGGAGGACCTGGAAGCCGCATTCCTTGACAACTTCCAGGGCACTTATGTGCGACCACCGGACGCCGATGACCTAAGCCACATAATTCAGCAGCCAGAGGAATCGGCCTAACAAAGAAAAACCAGATAGTCGACTGTCCGGACGCAGAGGCCTTAGCGGCCTTCAAGCATAATATCCGTGACGAGTGGCTTGCCCGGCACCTGGGACAGGAAAAGCCGAAATCTATGGTAGCCCTCACAACACTCATGACCCGCTTTTGCTCGGGAGAAGACAGCTGGCTAGCTCGCAGCAACAATTTAACCAAGAACCCTGGTAATTCGAATACCAAGGACAAAAGCGATAGGTCGCATTGGAACAAACAAAAGCGCCGTGTTAACAGCGACAGCAACGAGGATACGGCAGTTAATGCCGGATTCCGAGGCTACAAATCTGGTCAACGGAAAAAGCCATTCAAAAGAAATACTCAGGGCCCGTCAAGTTTGGACCGAACACTCGACCGCTTGTGCCAGATACATGGCACCCCCGAAAAGCCAGTCAATCACACCAACAGGGACTGTTGGGTGTTTAAGCAGGCAGGCAAGTTAAGAGTCGAAAACAAAGACAAGGGGCTGCATAGCGACGACGAGGAGGAGCCCAGGCCGCCGAACAACAGTGGACAGAAGGGATTTCCCCCGCCAGTGCGGACGGTGAACATGATATACGCAACCCACATCCCCAAGAGGGAGCGGAAGCGTGCGTTACGGGACGTATAGGCGATAGAGCCAGTCGCCCCAAAGTTCAACCCATGGTCCTCCTACCCGATCACCTTTGATCGAAGGGACCACCCCACTAGCATCCGCCACGGCGGCTTCGCCGCATTGGTTCTAGACCCAATCATTGACGGATTTCATCTCACAAGAGTCCTCATGGACGGCGGCAGCAGCCTGAACCTGCTTTACCAGGATACAGTGCGAAAAATGGGCATAGATCCCTCGAGGATCAAGCCCACCAAAACGACCTTTAAAGGTGTCATACCAGGTGTAGAAGCCAACTGTACAGGCTCAGTCACACTGGAAGTGGTCTTCGGATCTCCGGATAACTTCCGAAGCGAGGAGTTAATCTTCGACATAGTCCCGTTCCGTAGTGTCTATCACGCACTGCTCGGGCGAACCGCATTCGCAAAATTCAACGCGGTACCGCACTATGCATACCTCAAGCTCAAGATGCCAGGCCCTAGAGGAGTAATCACGGTCAATGGGAACACCGAACGCTCCCTCCGAACGGAGGAGCACACGGCAGCGCTCGCAGCAGAAGTACAAAGCAACCTCTCTAGGCAGTTCACCAGTTCGGCCTTCAAAAAGCCGGACACTGTCAAGCGCGCCCGAAGTACCCTACAACAAGACCGCCTGGCATGTTCTGAGCTAGCATAGCAATGCGGCCCCAACCCTAGCCCTCGCGATATAGCGAAACCAGTGCTTCGCGTACATAACTACGCTCTTGAAATACCATGGGCACAGGGGAAGGGGCACTATCACGGCGCGCCCGAAATACGGCTTAAACCACACCAGGGGCTGCCGGATTCCTTTTTTTCTTTTTTTCTCTTACTCTCAGGACTCCATACTTCGGATGACCCGTTCGGCAATTCAACTACCGCATAAACGATGCAAGATCCAGGAAAGCAGACAAGCCATGCTGCATTATGGAACTCCCAGGTGGTCTCTATTGCGAGCAGTATACCTGTTTTTTAATACAATTCCGCGGCCTGCCCCTGGCCAGGACATGTTAAATAGTCCAATTTCTTTTGCTTATCGCACTATTTGTATCGTCCCGCTTTTATAGCAGCCTTTCTATAAACAATGCATAGCTTTTTGTCTATTTTTGCATTATCCTCTTTATATATATATATGTTTATCAATAACATGTTGCATCCGTACACTGTGATATGGCAAAAATACGCCAGGGGCTTCAGTACCCATCAATATGGCGTGAGAAGTCTGTACACTTTCACAAGTGCGGCACCCCGTACTTATAGCACTATATGCACCGGCTCCGAATCATGATTTTGGTCAATAGTTGGATTTGCCCGGCTCCTATGTTTTGGTGCCTTACGTTCCGCTATATCGGCTAAGGTAGCACTAGGAGAACTACTGCGATTGTGCCCTAGTTGAGCTGGGCTGAGCACCTCAGTAGAGAAAGCTAAAACTGACTGTCATGATGAGGCAAGAGACCGGTCGCTGTTCGAGAAGTTTTTCGAGTCCTTAAAGACTTATGCCGCTTCGAGCGAGGAACCGGCTTTGTCCGGCCAAGGCGTGGATAGCGCCCCGAACTCGGTCTTCCGAATACTAGGGGCTTCGCCGAAATTTAAAATTATAGAGTTCTATGGCTAAGTGAGAGTGTTCAAGTATTATAGTCCGATTGCCTTGTTTGTTGTGCTGAGCGCCTCCCTCGACGGACCCAATCATGGGAAAAGAGCGCTCAGGTTTATCCCGAACACCCCAGCACTAGTGGCATGGGGGCAGAAGCCGACGACTGGCCATCTCTCAATGTTTTGATAAACGGCCGCACAGAAAGTAATATTTTAAATTCAAGCATTGCTTAGCGCATATGAACAAGTTTTCAGCGCACAGGATAACACGAGCGAGTTCATTCAAAAATTACATCCTTAGTGCATTCATCCGCCATAAGGTGGGCACCGGCCAGAACATCCTTGTAATAGTTCTCGGGCTTGCGATGCTCCTTCCCCGTCGGCGGCCCGTCCCTCACAAGCTTCTCACAGTCCAGCTTACCCCAGTGCACCTTTGCACGGGCAAGGGCCCTACGGGCACCTTCGATGCAGACGGAGCGCTTGATGACCTCGAGCCTTGGACAAGCCTCCACCAGCTGCCGCACCAGTCCGAAGTAGCTCCCAGGCAGGGCCTCTCCAGGCCACAGCCGAACTATGAAGCCCTTCAGGGCCTGTTCGGCCGCCTTGTGGAGCTCGACCAGCTGCTTCAGCTGGTCGCTCAAGGGCACAGGGTGTTCGGCCTCACCGTACTGAGACCAGAACACCTTCTCCGTCGAGCTGCCTTCCTCGGCTTGGTAGAATGCACTGGCATCGGATACGCTGTGGGGAAGATCTGCGAATGCCCCTGGAGAGCTCCGGATTCGGGTAAGTAACAAGTAGTTTACTTTTATATGCCTGCTTTGCATAGAGAATGCCTTACCCGCTGCTATCTTTTTCACCGCATCCAATTCCTGGAGGGCCTTCTGGGCTTCGGCCTTGGCAGATTTGGCAGTTTTAAGGGCTGCAGCAAGCTCGGACGCTCGCGTCTTCGAGTCGAGCTCCAAACTCTCATGTTTTTTCATGAGATCCTGAAGCTCTTGCTGCACCTCGCCGACCTGCGCCTCAAATTTCTCCTGCTCGGTGCACTCCGTGGCCGCTCTCTTCTTGGCCTCGGACAGCGCCTGCTTGAGGGTCGCCACCTCAGTTGTGGCCCTTACAATAAGCAGTATACTCCTGTCATTTTTTGCAATTGCGTCTTCTTATAGGCATTTTTTTCTATAAGGTATCTCTTACCTTGTTTCTCCTTGATCTGCCGTTTGGCAAGGCCGAGCTCTTGCTCGGTCCGCTCGAGGCCCTGCTTCAGGGCACCCACCTCCGCAGTCAGTGCGGCGGTGGCCAGCAGCGAAGCCTGCACACGTATATTGACTCCTTTTTAGTTAGACTCCTGCGATATTTAATAGATCCTCTATTCGGCTTTTCTTTCCGAATGCCAAACAGAGCATCAGGGGCTACTGTCTATACGGTAATATTTTTACATATTTTTACTTACTTCGAAGCCTGTTAGAAGGCTAGCACAAGGTTCAGTCAGTCCGCTTTTGGCGGACCGAACCTTCTGGACCACCGTACTCATGATGGTACGGTGCTCCTCGTCGATGGAGGCGCCCTTAAGCACCTCCAGCAGATTGTCCGGCGCCTCCGGTTGGACGGAGGATGCCGGCTCAATAGGCTTGCTCCTCTTGGCAGGAGTTCTCCTGCCGCGGTCCGGAACTGTTGATGATTCCGGCGAGGTGTCCGGCTTAAAGCCGGACTTGGAGCCCTGGGGGGTCTTGTCCCCTTTACTCCTGGAGTCTGGGAGGTCGCCTCGCAGCTCCTCCTGGACCACCTCCTCTTGCCCCGGAGCTTGTCGCGACGCCACTTCGGCGTCATCCACAGCACAGGGGGAGGCAGCGGGCGGAACTAAATTCACGTCCGATGAATCCAGGGAGCCGCTCGACGACTCGTCGAGCCCGTCCTTGGGCGGGCTGCATGATTATATTCGACATTAGGGAAAGCTACGCAACAAAAGGAATATCATGAGTTACTCTGGTATCCGAACACTTACGATTTCGCCGGACGCCTGGCCCTACCCGGCCACTCCTCTTCGTCCTCATCGGCGTCGGGGGCGTAGTCCGGCGGAGGGGTTTTCCTCTTCTTGGACCCTTCGGCCTCCCCTACTAGGGCGGCCTTCCTCTTCTTTCCTCCCCCCGCTGGAGGGGGAGAGGTCTCTTCTTCCTCCTCCTCGTCTTCACGGGAGGAGTGCGTCTCGGACTCATCAGACGACGAGTCTGACACCACCATATGCCGGGAACTCTTTCGAGTCCCCGTGGCCTTCTTCTTCTTGGCCTTCTTCTCCGGCACCATATAAGATGCCGGAACCAGCAGCTTCACTAGGAGAGCAAGGGCTGGGTCTTCGGGCAAGGGAGCCGGACAGTTAATCAGTCCGGACTTCGCCTGCCAATCCTGTCAAAGGTGAGGGAGTTTAGATCCCGCATAGAGTCAAACTATGAAGAAAACTTAACATCCTGTAAAAGATGAAAATATTTTACCTCGCCAGCAGGACGCTGCGAGCTGAATCCGCGGTCTTCGGAGGCGGATGTGGGAGCCTCGGCGCCTTTGGTTAGCCCCTTCCAGATATCTTCGTACGTCGTGTCGAAGAGCCTGCTCAGAGTTCAGTGCTGCGCCGGGTTAAACTCCCACAAATTGAAGTCCCGTTCTTGACACGGAAGGATCCGGCGGACGAGCATGACCTGGACTATGTTGACAAGCTTGAGCTGCTTGTTCACCAGGGACTGGATGCATTTTTGCAGTCCGGTCACCTCTTCTTCGTTGCCCCATGACAAGCCCGTCTCCTTCCAGGACGTGAGCCGCGTAGGGGGTCCGGATCGGAATTCAGGGGCTGTGATCCACTTCGGATCGCGTGGCTCGGTGATGTAAAACCACCCTGACCGCTACCCCTTCAAGGTCTCCACAAAGGAGCCCTCGAGCCATAGGACGTTAGCTATTTTGCCCGCCATGGCACCTCCGCACTCCGCCTGGTTGCCGCGCACCACCTTTGGCTTGACGTTGAAGGTCTTGAGCCAGAGGCCGAAATGGGGGCGGATGCAGAGGAAAGCCTCGCACACGATGATAAACGCCGAGATATTGAGGATGAAGTTCGGGGCCAGATCATGGAAATCTAGGCCATAGTAGAACATGAGCCCGCGGACAAATGGGTGGAGAGGAAAACCCAGTCCGCGGAGGAAGTGGGGAAGAAATACTACCCTCTCATGGGGCCTTGGGGTGGGGAGAAGCTGCCCCTCCTCAGGAAGCCGGTGCGCGATGTCTTTGGACAGGTATCCGGCCTTCCTTAGCCTTTTGCATGGCCCTCCATGACGGAGGAGACCATCCACTTGCCTCCCGCTCCGGACATTGTTGGAGAAGGTTGAGGTAGGAAGTGCGGGCTTGGGCGCTGGAGCTCGGGTGCGCAGAAGATGGATAGGCAAAGGAGGAAGAAGGCGTAGGTAAAAAGGTGGATCCTTATCCCCTGATATGAGCGGATGCGACTATGCGTCCCCACCAGCCTAGTAAAACTCGCTTGCCTCCCAAGAACCGTGATAAATGGCGCGGTTGGGTTACCCACGTCCGTATTGATGAGAATCCCGTAAATAGGGGACACGATCTCTGCTTTGACAAGACGTGCCAAGGAAACCGCCTCGCAAAACACGCTGAGGTGGAAAAGTGAAAACGATTCGAATAAAGGCTTGGCCACAGTGTGATGTCACGCTGCGGAATACGTCAGCAGATTAGATTTGTGTTAATATTATTCTCTCTGTGGCAATACGTGGAAACTTATTTTGCAGAGCCGGACACTACTCTTGGTGTTTACAAAATTTTATGAAGAATTTGGAGGAGGTACCCACCTTGCAATGCCGAAGACAATCTACGCGCCGGACTCGTCGTCATTGAAGCCTGGTTCAGGGGCTACTGAGGGAGTCCTGGATTAGGGGGTGTTCGGGTAGCCGGACTATACCTTCAGCCGGACTCCAGGACTATGAAGATACAAGATTGAAGACTTCGTCCCGTGTCCGGATGGGACTCTCCTTGGCGTGGAAGGCAAGCTTGGCGATGCGGATATTTAGATCTCCTACCATTGTAACCGACTTTGTGTAACCCTAACCCTCTCCGGTGTCTATATAAACCGTAGGGTTTTAGTCCGTAGGACAACTTCATCATACAACAATCATACCATAGGCTAGCCTTTAGGGTTTAGCCTCCTTGATCTCGTGGTAGATCTACTCTTGTACTACCCATATCATCAATATTAATCAAGCAGGACGTAGGGTTTTACCTCCATCAAGAGGGCCCGAACCTGGGTAAAACATCGTGTTCCTTGCCTCCTGTTACCATCCGGCCTAGACGCACAGTTCGGGACCCCCTACCCGAGATCCGCCGGTTTTGACACCAATAGCGGGGTTTAACTGTGCCCTGATGGAGGCTGTTTTTGTAGGGTCCGTTGGTTGGACTTGGAATTTGACTATTTCATCCGCTGGTTTAAAAGAGGTGGACTTGGATCTCTTTTCAAGTATCACGTCGTCCCTGTCCACTGTGGAGCGTAGCGTGGTTAATTCCTCGGCCGAGAGGGCTTCGGATAATGCCTCGAGGGCCAGTGCGGCTGTTTTGTTTTCAGCGTGGAGTGCTATGTCCGGATCGCTGGCGAGGGTGATGATTCCGTTGGGCCCGTGCATTTTGAGCTTCATGTACCCGTAATGGGGTACGACTTGGAAGATTGTGAACGCCTCCCGTCCTAAAAGAGCGTGATAACCACTGCTGAACGGGGCCACTTGGAATGTAATTTCTTCGGACCTGTAATTATCCGGCGTGCCGAATACCACATCTAGTGTGATTTTTCGAGCACAGCGTGCTTCCCGACTGGGGATGATTCCTCTAAAGGTTGTGCTACTTTGCTCAATGCGGTTCCAGTCTATTTCCATCTTTTGAAGAGTTTCCTCATAGATGAGGTTTAATCCACTGTCGCCGTCCATGAGTACTTTGGTGAGTCGAAAGCCGTCCATGATTGGACTGAGGACCAGTGCGGCTGGTGCTCGGGCTGTTCAGAATTTAGGTTCGTCACTGGCATTGAAGGTAATAACTGTGTCACTCCATGGATTTATTGCTGCTACATGGAAGATTTCGGCCATGCTGCGGAGTGTTCGCTTGCGCCTATTATTTGACGCGAAGGTCTGAAAGACTGTTAACACCGTATTGTTATCCACAGGATGGTGCTCTGTGGTATTTGGGATAAGAAGATCCTCACCACTTTTGGCCACCTACCGGAGTATCCAACATGCTCTAAGGCTGTGCGTTGGTATTGTATCCGTTGTACTATGAATTTTGCAGGGTCCATTGAGCCATCCCTCCAGTACGGTTCCGTGCCCTGTAGAGGGTTTTTGCTTTTTGGTAGTTGACCCGGGTGTGTTGTGATAGTGCACCCTTTTATTTCGGACTAGGTTTGTATTCAGGGCCGGATTATCCCAAAAGTTTGTTTCGGTTTTCCAGGCACTTTCCATCGCACGGTACTTTCATACTATGGATGCCAAGTCAGCGAAGCATGTTATCTCACGGCGATTTATGGTGTTAAGGATTCCCTTGTCTGTGCAATTATTGTAGAAAAATAGGATTGTGTCTTCCTCGCGATAGTCCTTAACCTTGTTCAATACAAGGAGGAATCTGGCCCAGTAATGATGTACTATTTCATGGGGCTCTTGCCTGATGTGGGAAAGATCATTTATGTTTGGGTGGGTGGGTGGTATTGAATCCGATCCCTTACCCGATCTGGAATCCGGGGGCCGAGGAGTTTCCAATTTTGGAAGTTCCAGTTCCGGGGTGTTACCCGATAATCCTGGCCCATTGCCTGACTCTAAGTTCAGGGATTGGATGTTGTCCTCCCGCGAACGGGCGTCCGGCTCGAAGAGCTCGGGAATCCGGACATAGTTGGTCCTCAAGATAGAGGAAAGGTCGCCGCATTGTTCCTCCACCACTGCAATATGATGGGTGACCGGTGGAGAGTTAATCTCCCTTTGATCGGGTTTAAGCCCAATCCGATCATAGTCCATAGCGAGTCCCAAGGCGGCGATACGATCCAAGAGCTCGTTTAAGGAGGCGAGCTCCATTGGATCCATCTGTTCGGCGAGTGCCGATTTGACGTGAAGGCTGTTTTTGATGACACGAGAAGTCATCATCGGCGCGGCGGCCGAACATGCGGTCATGATGAAACTGCCTAGCCAGAGAGTTTGGCCGACAACCAAAGCTCCCCCAATAGTAGTACCGTCTTTAAAGACGAGACGAGACATCCTTCCTTCTGGCGACGGCACAGAGGAACTCTCAATGAAAGCACCAATGTCGGTGTCAAAACCGGTGGATCTCGGGTAGGGGGCACCAAAACCCTACGTCCTGCTTGATTTATTCTTGATGATATGAGTATTACAAGAGTTGATCTACCACGAGATTGAAGAGGCTAAACCCTAGAAGCTAGCCTGTGGTATGATTGAGTGTTATTGTGTCCTACGGACTAAAACCCTCCGGTTTATATAGACACCGGAGGGGGCTAGGGTTACACAAGGTCGGTAACAAAGGAGGAGATATACATATCCGTATTGCCTAGCTTGCCTTCCACGCCAAGTAGAGTCCCATCCGGACACGAGACGAAGTCTTCAATCTTGTATCTTCATAGTCCGACAGTCCGGCCAAAGGATATAGTCCGGCTGTCCAGAGACCCCCTAATCCAGGACTCCCTCAGTCTTCCCTTTATCTTTGAAGGGAGATGCATTGACATGGTTGAGGCTATGTGATGATATTGGATCATGGAACTACCAACGATTGAAATTGGAATTTCATCAAAAGTTTTATCCTATGCATCTTGTTCATCATGATCATAATTATATATATATAATTTTTGGCCTCGCGAAGGATAAAGCATCGCTCAAGCTTGGGGGAGGCTTAAGTCAATTTTATATTCATGCCCCAATCATGAGCTCTCAAAAGAAATGATTATTCAAAAAATTTATGCTCGGCTTTCTCTCAGTAATCGCTCCATGCTCGGTACTTCTTGTACTGGATCTTTTATGATGAAGACTATTGAATGCAAATGGGATTTATTGGAAAGAATTAAACGCAACTCTGAAGATTGGGACCTCGACGAAGGTAATGAGTCAGGTATAACACCTAAGTTTGATTGTGTTAAATCTTCTATGGATACCGATGTTTTCCGTGAATTTAGCACTAATATGGACTCTTCTCTGAGATAGTAGCTTCTTTCTGTGAATCCTTTGCTACTCATGTTAATCTCCCAAATGAGAAGTGGTTTAAATATAATCCTCCCATTGAAGTAAAAGTAGTTGCTCCTATTAAAGTTGAAGAAAAGACTATCACTTATGATGATCATGTTGTTCCTACTGCTTATATTGAGAAACCACCTTTCCCTGTTAGAATAAAGGATCATGCTAAAGCTTCAACTGTGGTTAACAAGAGTAATATTAAGACACCTAAACCCCCTGAGCAAATTAAAGTTGAACCTAGTATTGCTATGGTTAAAGATCTCTTGGCTGATAATATTGATGGGCATGTTATTTATTTCTGCAATGAAGCTGCTAGAATTGCTAGACCTGATGCTAAAAATAAACATAGACCTGTTGTAGGCATGCCTGTTATTTCTGTTAAAATAGGAGATCATTGCTATCATGGCTTATGTGATATGGGTGCTAGTGCAAGTGCAATACCTCATTCCTTATACCAAGAAATTATGCATGATATTGCACCTGCTGAGATAGAAGAGATAGATGTTACAATTAAGCTTGCCAATAGAGATACTATTTCACCATTTGGGATTGTTAGAGATGTTGAAGTCTTGTGTGGGAAAGTTAAAAACCCTGCTGATTTTCTTATTCTCGGTTCTCCACAAGATGACTTTTGTCCCATTATATTTGGTAGACCCTTCTTGAATACTGTTAATGCTAAGATAGACTACAACAAGGATATTGTTTCTATTGGTTTGGGGGACATGTCTCATGAGTTTAATTTTGCTAAATTTCGTAGACAACCCCATGATAAAGAATTGTCTAGTAAAGATGAAATTATTGGTCTTGCTTCTATTGTCGTACCTCCTAGTGATCCTTTAGAACAATATTTGCTAGACCATGAAAATGATATGTATATGAATGAAAGAAGGGAAATAGATGAATTGTTCTTTAAACAGGGACCTATTCTGAAACACAACTTGCCTGTTGAAATCTTAGGGGATCCTCCTCCACCCAAGGGTGATCCTGTGTTTGAGCTTAAACAATTGCCTGATACTCTTAAATATGCTTATCTTGATGAAAAGAAGATATATCCTGTTATTATTAGTGCTAACCTTTCAGAGCATGAAGAAAAGAAATTATTGAAAACTCTGAAGAAGCACCGTGCTGCTATTGGATATACTCTTGATGATCTTAAGGGCATTAGTCCCACTCTATGTCAACACAAAATAAATTTGGAGAAATACGCCAAACCAGTTATTGATCACCAATGACGGCTAAATCCTAAGATGAAAGAAGTGGTAAGAAAGGAAATATTAAATCTTCTGGAGGCAGGTATAATTTATCTCGTTGCTGATAGTCAGTGGGTAAGTCCTGTCCATTGTGTCCCTAAGAAGGGAGGTATGATATGTCCATTTTGCATCATGCTTTTATATCGATATTTATTGCATTATGGGCTGTTATTACACATATTGTGACAATACTTATGCCTATTCTCTCTTATTTTACAAGGTTTACATAAAGAGGGAGAATGCCGACAGCTAGGATTCTAGGCTGGAAAAGGAGAAAATATTAGAGACCTATTCTGCACAGCTCCAAAAGTCCTGAAACTTCACGGAAGTCATTTTCAGAATATATAAAAAATACGAGCGCAAGAAGTTCCAGAGGTGGGCCCCCTGGTGGCCCTCCGATGCCCATGTTCTGCTATATTGAGTCTTTCGATGAGAAAAAAAATCATAAGCAAGCTTTCGGGACGAGACTCCGCCGCCACGAGGCGGAACCTTGGCGGAACCAATCTAGGGCTCCGGCGGAGCTATTCTGCCGGGGAAACTTCCCTCTGGGAGGGGGAAATCATCGCCATCATCATCACCAACGATCCTCTCATCGGGAGGGGGTCAATCTCCATCAACATCTTCACCGGCACCATCTCCTCTCAAACCCTAGTTCATCTCTTGTATCCAATTCTTGTCTCTAAGTCTGGGATTGGTACCTGTGGGTTGCTAGTAGTGTTGATTACTCCTTGTAGTTGATGCTAGTTGGTTTATTTGGTGGAAGATCATATGTTCAGATCCTATATGCATATTAATACCCCTCTGATTATGAACATGAATATGCTTTGTGAGTAGTTACGTTTGTTCCTGAGGACATGGGAGAAGTCTCGTTATAAGTAGTCATGTGAATTTGGTATTCGTTCGATATTTTGATGAGATGTATGTTGTCTCTCCTCTAGTGGTGTTATGTGAACGTCGACTACATGACATTTCACCATTATTTGGGCCTAGAGGAAGGCATTGGGAAGTAACAAGTAGATGATGGGTTGCTAGAGTGACAGAAGCTTAAACCCTAGTTTATGCGTTGCTTCGTAAGGGGCTGATTTGGATCCATATGTTTCATGCTATGGTTAGGTTTACCTTAATACTTTTGTTGTAGTTGCGGATGCTTGCAATAGAGGTTAATCATAAGTGAGATGATTGTCCAAGTAAGGACAACACCCAAGCACCGGTCCACCCACATATCAGATTATCAAAGTACCGAACGCGAATCATATGATCGTGATGAAACCTAGCTTGATGATAATTCCCATGTGTCCTCGGGAGCGCTTTTCTCTACATAAGAATTTGTCCAGGCTTGTCCTTTGCTAAAAAAAGTATTGGGCCACCTTGCTGCACTTTATTTACTTTTTTTACTTGTTGCTCGTTACAAATTATCTTATCACAAAACTATCTGTTACCTGTAATTTCAGTGCTTGCAGAGAATACCTTGCTGAAAACCGCTTATCATTTCCTTCTGCTCCTCGTTGGGTTCGACACTCTTACTTATCGAAAGGACTACGATAAATCCCCTATACTTGGTCATCAAGACTCTTTTCTGGCGCCGTTCCCGGGGAGTGAAGCGCCTTTGGTAGGTGGAATTTGGTAAGGAAAAATTTATATATTGTGCGCCGTTCCCGGGGAGTGAAGCGCCTTTGGTAGGTGGAATTTGGTAAGGAAAAATTTATATATTGTGCTGAAATTTACTGTCACTTGTTACTATGGAAAGTAATCCTCTGAGGGGCTTGTTCGGGGTATCTTCACCCCGACCAATAGAGCAAAGAGTAGCTCCCCAACCTACTAAACCTATTGAACCTACTGAAAATGAAAATGTCTGCTTTGAAATTCCTTCGGGTATGATAGAAAAACTGCTAGCTAATCCTTTTGCAGGAGATAGAACATTACATCCTAATGAGCATCTAATATATGTGGATGAAGTTTGTGGATTATTTAAGCCTGCAGGTATGCCCGATGATGTTATAAAGAAGAAGGTCTTCCCTTTATCTTTGGAGGGAGATGCATTGACATGGTATAGGCTATGTGATGATATGGGATCATGGGACTACAAACGATTGAAATTGGAATTTCATCATAAGTTTTATCCTATGCATCTTGTTCATTGTGATCGTAATTATATATATAATTTTTGGCCTCGCGAAGGAGAAATCATCGCTCAAGCTTGGGGGAGGCTTAAATCAATGTTATATTCATGCCCCAATCATGAGCTCTCAAGAGAAATGATTATTCAAAATTTTATGCTCGGGTTTCTGATAACAACCGCACCATGCTCGATACTTCTTGTGCTGGCTCTTTTATGATGAAGACTATTGAATTCAAATGAGATTTATTGGAAAGAATTAAACGCAACTCTGAAGATTGGGATCTCGACGAAGGTAAGGAGTCAGGTATGACACCTAAGTTTGATTGTGTTAAATCTTTTATGGATACCGATGTTTTTCGTAAATTTAGCACTAAATATGGACTTGACTCTGAGATAGTACCTTCTTTCTGTGAATCTTTTGCTACTCATATTGATCTCCCTAAAGAGAAGTGGTTTAAATATCATCGTCTCATAGAAGTAAAAGTAGTTGCACCTATTAAAGTTGAAGAAAAGACTATCACTTATAATGATCCTATTGTTCCTACTACTTATGTTGAGAAACCACCTTTTCCTTTTAGGATAAAAGATCATGCTAAAGCTTCAACGGTGGTTCGTAAAAGCAATATTAGAACCTATACACCTCCTGAGCAAGTTAAAGTTGAACCTAATATTGCTATTGTTAAAGATCTCTTGGCTGATAATATTGATGGGCATGTTATTTATTTCTGTGATGAAACTGCTAGAATTGCTAAATCTTGTGCTAAAGATAAACATAGACCTGTGGTAGGCATCCCTATTATTTCTGTTAAGATAGGAGATCATTTTTTTATCATGGTTTGTGTGATATGGGTGCTAGTGCTAGTGCAATACCTATTGACTTGTACAACGAGATTATGCATGATATTGCACCTGCTGAGTTAGAAGATATTGATGTCACAATTAAACTTGCCAATAGAGATACTATTTCACTAATTGGGATTGTTAGAGATGTTGAAGTCTTGTGTGGGGAAACTAAATATCCTGCTGATTTTCTTGTTCTTGGTTCCCCACAAGATAGCTTTTGTCCCATTATATTTGGTAGACCCTTCTTAAACACTGTTAATGCTAGGATAGACTGTAAAAAGGATGTTATTACTATTGGTTTAGGTGATATGTCTCATGAGTTCAACTTCTCTAAATTTTGTAGACAACACCGTGAAGAAGAATTGCCTAGTAAAGATGAAATTATTGGTCTTGCTTCTATTGTCGTACCTCCTAGTGGTCCTTTAGAACAATATTTGCTAGACCATGAAAATGATATGTATATGAATGAAAGAAGGGAAATAGATGAATTGTTCTTTAAATAGGGACCTATTCTGAAACACAACTTGCCTGTTGAAATCTTAGGGGATGCTCCTCCACCCAAGGGTGATCCCGTGTTTGAGCTTAAACCATTGCCTGATACTCTTAAATATGCTTATCTTGATGAAAAGAAGATATATCTTGTTATTATTAGTGCTAACCTTTCAGAGCATGAAGAAAAGAAATTATTGAAAACTCTGAAGAAGCACCGTGCTGCTATTGGATATACTCTTGATGATCTTAAGGGCATTAGTCCCACTCTATGTCAACACAAAATAAATTTGGAGAAATACGCCAAACCAGTTATTGATCACCAACGACGGCTAAATCCAAAGATGAAAGAAGTGGTAAGAAAAGAATACTAAAGCTCCTTGAGGCAGGTATAATTTATCCTGTTGCTGATAGTCAGTGGGTAAGTCCTGTCCATTGTGTTCCTAAGAAGGGAGGTATTACTGTCGTTCCTAATGATAAAGATGAATTGATTCCGCAAAGAATTATTACAGGTTATAGGATGGTAATTGATTTACGCAAATTAAATAAGGCTACTAAAAAAGATCATTACCCCTTGCCTTTTATTGATCAAATGCTAGAAAGATTATCCAAACATACTCATTTTTTCTTTCTAGATGGTTATTCTGGTTTCTCCCAAATACCCGTGTCAGCTGATGATCAATCTAAGACTACTTTTACTTGCCCTTTCGGTACTTTTGTTTATAGACGTATGCCTTTTGGTTTATGTAATGCACCTGCTACCTTTCAAAGATGCATGATGGCTATATTTTCTGATTTTTGTGAAAATATATGTGAGGTATTCATGGATGATTTCTCCATTTATGGATCCTCTTTTGATGATTGCTTAAGCAACCTTGATCGAGTTTTGCAGAGATGTGAAGAAACTAACCTTGTCTTGAATTGGGAGAAATGCCACTTTATGGTTAATGAAGGTATTGTCTTGGGGCATAAAATTTCTGAAAGAGGCATTGAAGTTGATAAAGCTAAAGTTGATGCTATTGAAAAGATGTCGTGTCCCAAGGACATCAAAGGTATAAGAAGTTTCCTTGGTCATGCCAGTTTTTATAGGAGGTTCATTAAGGACTTCTCAAAAATTTCTCGGCCTCTGACTAATTTATTACAAAAAGATATACCATTCATCTTTGATGATGATTGTGTAGAAGCCTTTGAAATACTTAAGAAAGCATTAATCTATGCACCTATTGTTCAGCCACCTAATTGGAATTTACCTTTTGAAATTATGTGTGATGCTAGTGATTATGCTCTAGGTGTTGTTCTAGGGCAAAGAGTTGATAAGAAATTAAATGTTATACAATATGCTAGTAAAACTCTAGATAATGCTCAGAGAAATTATGCTACTACTGAAAAAGAATTCTTAGCAGTTGTATTTGCTTGTGATAAGTTTAGACCTTATATTGTTGATTCTAAAGTAACTATTCACACGGATCATTCTACTATTAAATATCTTATGGAAAAGAAAGATGCTAAACCAAGACTTTTTAGATGGGTTCTCTTGCTACAAGAATTTGATTTACATATTATTGATAGAAAGGGAGCTGAGAACCCCGTTGCAGACAACTTTTCTAGGTTAGAAAATGTTCTTGATGACCCACTACCTATTGATGATAGCTTTCCTGATGAACAATTAAATGTCATAAATGCTTCTCACACTGCTCCATGGTATGCTGATTATGCTAATTACATTGTTGCTCAGTTTATACCACCTAGTTTCACATACCAGCAAAAGAAAAAGTTTTTCTATGATTTAAGACATTACTTATGGGATGACCCATATCTCTACAAAGAAGGAGTAGATGGTGTTATTAGACATTCTGTACCTGAGCATGAACAAGAACAAATCCTACGCAAGTGTCACTCCGAGGCTTATGGAGGACACCATGCTGGAGATAGAATTGCACACATGGTATTGCAATCCGGTTTTTATTGGCCTACTCTCTTCAAGGATGCCCATAAGTTTGTCTTGTCTTGTGATGAATGTCAAAGAATTGGTAATATTAGTAGACGTCAAGAAATGCCTATGAATTATTCACTTGTTATTGAACCATTTGATGTTTGGGGCTTTGATTATATGGGACCTTTTCCTGCCTCTAATGGATATACACATATTTTAGTTGCTGTTGATTACGTTACTAAGTGGGTAGAAGCTATTCCAACTAGTAGTGCTAATCATAACACCTCTATTAAGATGCTTAAAGAAGTTATTTTTCTGAGGTTTGGAGTCCCTAGATATTTAATGACTAATGGTGGTTCACATTTTATTCATGGTGCTTTCCGTAAAATGCTTGCTAAGTATGATGTTAATCATAGAATTGCATCTCCTTATCACCCACAGTCTAGTGGTCAAGTAGAATTGAGTAACAGAGATTAATTTTGCAAAAGACTGTTAATAGATCTAGAAAGAATTGGTCCAAGAAACTTGATGAAGCATTATGGGCCTATAGAACTGCATATAAAAATCCTATGGGTATGTCTTCGTATAAAATGGTCTATGGTAAAGCATGTCATTTACCTCTTGAGCTAGAACATAAGGCATATTGGGCTATTAAAGAGCTCAATTATGATTTCAAACTTGTCGGTGAGAAAAGGTTATTTGACATTAGCTCACTTGATGAATGGAGAACCCAAGCCAATGAGAATGCCAAATTGTTTAAATAAAAGGTTAAAAGATGGCATGCCAAAAGGATACAAAAGCGTGAGTTTAACGTAGGTGATTATGTATTGCTATACAACTCTCGTTTAAGATTTTTTGCAGGAAAACTTCTCTCTAAATGGGAAGGTCCTTACGTTATCGAGGAGGTCTATCGTTCCGGTGCCATAAAAATCAACAACTTCAAAGGCACAAATCCGAAGGTGGTGAACGGTCAAAGAATCAAACATTATATCTCAGGTAATCCTATAAATGTTGAAACCAATTTTATTGAAACCGTAACCCCGGAGGAATACATAAGGGACACTTTCCGGAATGTTTTAGACTCCGAAAAGGAATAGGTATGTGGTACGGTAAGTAAACCGACTCCAAAACTGTTCTAATGACAAATTTTCTCCGTTTTGGAATATTTAGAAAAATAGAAAAATAAGAAGCAGTTCGGGAAGGACACGAGGTCTCCACGAGGGTGGAGGGCGCGCCCTACCCCCCTCGTGGGCACCTTGTGCGCTCTCCGGACTCCGTTTTCTTACATGTTACGTATTTTGGTCGGTAAAAATTCATTATATAATCTCCCGAAAGTTTTGACCACAGTATTAGGCAAAAATCTCATGTTCTTGTTTGGAGTTGTTTCTGCTACAGATTAGAGCAATATGTCGTCCCAGGATTCGGAAGGAGAAAGCTATGTGGCTGATTATCTTGTAGATCCTAAGGTCTGTGGGGACGTGGAGCATTGTGGTTGTACTACAGAAGAAGAAGAGGACTATGAACCCAGGGGAAAGGAGGAGATGAGTTGAGATGAAGATGAAGTCTCATTACCTCAACTTGGGGACATGCATGTGGAGTTCAAAAAGTCAAGCCTCCCTGATAGAGCAAAGAAACCTAAGATCGAGTTTATCCCTTTTCGCCTCTTGCAGGAAAATAAACAGGAATTATGCAAGAAGATATTAAGCCTTGAGCAGGAGATCGATGACCTAAGGGATCAAAATTCTGCCCTCAAGCGCAAATTAAGGAAGAAGCTTACGTCATCAACAACTCCACCCTCTCCACCAACAAAGAAGAATTGAGTATCTGGTATGGGCACTCCCCATGGCAACTGCTAAGCTTGGGGGAGTGCCCCGGTATCGTATCACCATCACTTCTATCTTTACCATTTTTATTAGTTTGATCCTTTTGGGTAATATTTTGATCTAGTAGAATAAAAGTTCTTAGTATGATCTAGTTGTGAGTTTTGCTTTATGATCCTTCTATGTAATTGAGTCCGTGAGCTATATATAATAAAGATTAGTGTTGAGTCAAAGGCTTGATTATTTTGCCATGATCTTGAGTGAATAAAAGAAAAGAGAAAGAATAAAAAGAAACAAAGATATCATATGGATCTTATGGAGAGTAATGAGCTCGCATAGAAAGAGTATGATGAATAAAAGTTGTTGAGAGTTGACAAACATAGTTTTGGTCATCGTTGCAATTAATAGGAAGTAATAAAGAAAGAGAGGTCTTCACATATAAATACACTATCTTGGACATCTTTTATGATTGTGAGCACTCATTAAAATATGACATGCCAAAGAGTTGACGTTGGACAAGGAAGACAACGTAATGGGTTATGTTTTCTTACATTTGATATAAATTATATTGTCATGGATCATCCAACATGATTGAGCTTGCCTTTCCCCCTCATACTAGCCAAATTCTTTGCACCAAGTAGAGATACTACTTGTGCTTCCAAACACCCTTAAACCAGTTTTGCCATGAGAGTCCACCATACCTACCTATGGATTGAGTAAGATCCCTCAAGTAAGTTGTCATCGGTGCAAGCAATAAAAATTGCCCTCTAAATATGTATGACTTATTAGTGTGGGAGAAAATATGCTTTATACGATCGTGTGATATGGAAGAAATAAAAGCGATGGATTGCATAATAAAGGTCCATATCACAAGTGGCAATATAAAGTGACGTTCTTTTGCATTAATATTTTGTGCATCCAACCATAAAAGCGCATGACAACCTCTGCTTCCCTCTGTGAAGGGCCTATCTTTTACTTTTATATCCTACCTTGAATGAGAGTCATGGTGATCTTCACCCTTCCTTTTTACATTTTATCTTTTGGCAAACACAACATGTTGGAAAGATCCTGGTATATATGGCTAATTGGATGTGAGTTTTCATGAACTATTATTGTTGACATTACCCTTGAGGTAAAACGTTGGGAGGCAAAACTATAAGCCCCTATCTTTCTCTATGCCCGATTAAAACTCCATACCCATAAGTATTGCGTGAGTGTTAGCAATTGTGGAAGACTATATGATAGTTGAGTATGTGGACTTGCTGAAAAGCTCATATATTGACTCTTTCCTATGTTATGATAAATTGCAATTGCTCCAATGGCTGAGATTGTAATTATTTAGTTTTCAATGAAGTTTAAGATTCATACTTGAAATTGTGATTGAATTGTTACTCTTGCATAAGAGATCTTATGACAAGAATTATATAAGTTGTTGTTCTAAGAATGATCATGATGCCCTCATGTCCATATTTTATTTTTATCGACACCTCTATCTCTAAACATGTGGACATATTTTTCGATTTCGGCTTTCGCCTGAGGACAAGCGAGGTCTAAGCTTGGGGGAGTTGATACGTCCATTTTGCATCATGCTTTTATATCGATATTTATTGCATTATGGGCTGTTATTACACATATTGCCACAATACTTATGCCTATTCTCTCTTATTTTACAAGGTTTACATAAAGAGGGAGAATGCCGGCAGCTGGGATTCTGGGCTGGAAAAGGAGCAAATATTAGAGACCTATTCTGCACAGCTCCAAAAGTCCTGAAACTTCACAGAAGTCATTTTCCGAATATATAAAAATACTGAGTGCAAGAAGTTCCAGAGGTGGGCCCCCTGGTGGCCCTCCGATGCCCATCTTCTGCTATATGGAGTCTTTCGATGAGAAAAAAATTCATAAGCAAGCTTTCGGGACGAGACTCCGCCGCCACGAGGCGGAACATTGGCGGAACCAATCTAGGGCTCTGGTGGAGCTGTTCTGCCGGGGAAACTTCCCTCCGGGAGGGGGAAATCATCACCATCATCATCACCAACGATCCTCTTGATAACCCACAAGTATAGGGGATCGCAACAGTTTTTGAGGGTAAAGTATTCAACCCAAATTTATTGATTCGACACAAGGGGAGCCAAAGAATACTCTCAAGTATTGGCAGCTGAGTTGTCAATTCAACCACACCTGGAAACTTAGTATCTGCAGCAAAGTATTTAGTAGCAAAGTAATATGATAGTAGTGGTAACGGTAACAAAAGGTAACAGTAGTAAAAGTAATGTTTTTGGTATTTTGTAGTGATGATAGCAATAACAACGGGAAAGTAAATAAGCGAAGAACAATGTATGGAAAGCTCGTAGGCAATGGATCGGTGATGGAGAATTATGCCAGATGCGGTTCATCATGTAACAGTCATAACCTAGGGTGACACAGAACTAGCTCCAGTTCATTGATATAATGTAGGCATGTATTTCGAACATAGTCATACATGCTTATGGAAAAGAACTTGCATGGCATCTTTTGTCCTACCCTCCCATGGCGGCGGGGTCCTTACATAAACTAAGGGATATTAAGGCCTCCTTTGAATAGAGTACCGGAACAAAGCATTAACACATAGTGAATACATGAACTCCTCAAACTACGGTCATCACCGGTAAGTATCTCGATTATTGTCACTTTGGGGTTAACGGAGCATAACACATAATAGGTGACTATAGACTTGCAAGATAGGATCAAGAACACTCATATATTGATGAAAACATAATAGGTTTAGATCTGAAATCATGGCACTCGGGCCCTAGTGACAAGCATTAAGCATAGCAAAGTCATAGCAACACCAATCTCAGAACATAGTGGACACTAGGGATCAGACCCTAACAAAACCAACTCGATTACATGATAGATCCCATCCAGCCCATCACCGTCCAGCAAGCCTATGATGGAATTACTCACGCACGGCGGTGAGCATCATGAAATTGGTGATGGAGGATGGTTGATGATGACGATGGCGACGGATTCCCCTCTCCGGAGCCCCGAATGGACTCCAGATCAGCCCTCCCGAGAGGTTTTAGGGCTTGGCAGTGGCTCCGTATCGTAAAATGCGATGAATTCTTCTCTCTGATTTTTTTCCTCTCCGAAACACAATATATAGAGTTGGAGTTGGAGTCGGAGAGGCACCAGGGGGCCCATGAGGTAGGGGGCGCGCCCTAGGGGGGCAGGCGCACCCCCACCCTCGTGGACAGGTGGTGGGCCCCCTGGCCTTCATCTTTTGGAGGTATTTTTTATATTTTCCAAAAAGTTGCTCTGTGAAGTTTCAGGTCATTCTGAGAACGTTTGTTTCTGCACATAAATAACACCATAGTAATTCTGCTGAAAATAGCGTCAGTCCAGGTTAGTTCCATTCAAATCATGCAAGTTAGAGTCCAAAACAAGGGCAAAAGTGTTTGGAAAAGTAGATACGACGGAGACGTATCAACTCCCCCAAGCTTAATGTAAGTGCATTCTAGTGCCACCCCTAGTTAGTTTTGGAGTATTGACGACAAACCTAGTTGAGGGACTAGTGTGTTTGTGAGAATTGCAGGATAACACAGGTAGAAGTCCCTCGTTGATTCGGTTTTCCTACCACGGATGACCCCTAAAATGTATGAAGACATTGATGTCAAAGGTGGTTTATGAAGATATTCTCATTGAAGACTATGACGAGAGAAGACATCGCATGAAGCCTGTGGAGCTCGAAGACTTAGATCTTTCGTAGTTCTTTTTCTTCTTTGTTGAGTCATAGGAACCACCGTACTGTTAAGTGGGGTCCAGGAGAACTAGTCAGAATGACTGAAGTGATGCTTAACCAAAACCTATGTCTTCGAGTGAAGACTATGAGAGCGAATCTTGTCCAGAGTCAGACAAATCAGCTTTGCTTGTAGCCCAAGTAAAGTTGCCGTGTGAGTTTGAAATCTGACCATTGGAACACGTGTCAGTTCCTTAGTGACCCAGGGTCATTTCGGACAAATCAGGTCGGGTTGCCTAGTGGCTATAAATAGCCCACCCCCTACAACCATAAACGGTTGGCTGCTCAGAGTTAGAGTACGGCTTTTATCGTTTGAGAGCAACCCACCTCGAAGCCTTTGAGAGAGAATTCCTTGCGAGGATAAAGCCCTAACCACCCAGAGCCAAAGAGTGTTAGGCATCACTTAAGTCTTCTTGTCTGTGTGATCTGAAGACTTATTACACTTGAGGACTGTGAATCCTCCAGCCGGTTAGGCGTCGCGTTCTGAGCATCCAAGAGACATTGTGGATCGCCGATGAACGAAGTCTGTGAAGGTTTGGGAGTCTACCTTGAAGACTTACCAGAGTGATTGGGCGAGGTCTGTGTGACCTTAGCTCAAGGGGAATACGGTGAGGACTGGGTGTCCTGAGCTGCGTGTTCAGGACTGGGTGTCCGGGACTGTGTGTCCTCAGGTTTAAATACCTAGCCGCCCTAACCAGACGTACAGTTGTCACCGCAACTGGAACTGGTCCAACAAATCATTGTCTTCAATGAGTCACTGGTTTCATCCTTCCCTTCCCTTTACTTACTGTTGGTCCTTGTGAAGTCATTGTATGATTGCACTATCTTTTGTCTTCACTGAGTGACTGCGTGTTCTGTTTGGCTTCATAATATCTTCCTAACTGATCCTCACTACATTGCTGCTATTAGTCATTGTGCTTTCACTTCATTGAATACTTGACTATGGTTTGCCTAGTGTAGTCTACCTTCCGCTGCATGGTAATAGGTTTATTTCTATCGTTTGTCTTCGAAACTTCCACGTTTTGAAGACTTCCATAAAAATCGCCTATTCACCCGCCCTCTAGTCGAAATAACGCACTTTCAATTGGTATCAGAGCAAGGTACTCCCTTGTTCTGTGTGATTCGGTTTAACCACCTGGAGTTTTAGCTATGTCAACTGTAGGGATAATCAAAGTCTCCGCTGCGTGCCCCGTCTTCGATGGAACTGAATATCCCTACTGGAAGAATAAGATGCACATGCATCTTGAAGCCATTGACGTCGACCTATGGTATGTCGTCAAGAACGGCGTTCCCAAGGCTGGAGAAGGTGTCACTGCTGCTGACGTCAAGAAGTTCGTTCAACTGGACTCTACTGCCAAGAATATCATCTGTGGTCATCTGACCAAAGGACAGTATGGCCGCGTGAGTGCTTTGGAAACATCTAAGCTAGTCTGGGACTGGCTCTCCAAGGTCAACGAAGGCGTCTCAACCCAGAGAGATCAGAGAATCAGTGTCCTTCGCAACCTCTTCAACCGCTTCAAGAGAAATGACAATGAGAATGTACAGCTCACGTTTGATCGACTCACTGACATCACAAATGAGCTTCAAGCCCTCGGCGCTACTGAGATCACCAAGCATGAAGTCGTCAAGACACTACTGAGATCACTTGACAGTTCGTTTGACACCCTAGCCCTGATGATTCAAGAACGTCCTGATTTCAAGACACTCGATCCATCTGACATACTTGAGAGGCTCAACACACATGAGTTTCAGCTTTCTGAGAAAAGAGATATCTACGGTCCCAACTATGGGCGAACTCGTGCCTTGAAGGCAAAAGCTGTCTCCTCATCTGAAGAAGAATCTGACAGCAGTTCTGATGATCCTGAAGACATTGGAAAGGAACTTGCTATGCTTGTGAAGAAGTTCCAAAAATTCACCAAAAAGAAAGGCTTCAGAAAGTCTTCACGATCAAGCTCAAGGAATGATGAAGCTTCTGCTCATGACTACAAGAAGAAAACATGTCACAAGTGCAAGAAACATGGCCACTTCATCTCTGAGTGTCTGCAGTGGGACAATGAGAACAAAAAGAAGAAGAAGAGCAAGGAATATGACTCTGACGACAAGAAGAAGAAGAAATACTCAAAGTCTTCTTCCAAGTCTTCCTCAAAGTCTTCCCCACACAAGAAGAGCTCATCTGGCAAGGCACGTGCGTTTGTTGGCAAGGAAATGGATTCAGAGGAGGAGTCCGCTTCTGAGGAGGTGGAGGTGGAGTCTGAGGAGGAGTCCGATTCTGGCGTTGCATGTCTGGCTACAACATACGTTGCCAAGTCCATCTTCAACACTGAAGACAATGACTTCATCACCGACACCGATGCAAATGACAAGGACTACTCCGCTCCTACCTACTGCTTCATGGCACGCGGTGCTAAGGTAAACACACGCACTACTCACTATCAAACATCTAGTGAAGATGACTCTGATTGTGGTTCAAGACCCAGCTACAAAACACTTGCTAAAATTGCAATTGAACAACAGAAAGCTATGGAACATATTCAAAAACTGTTAGACAAAAGCGATGATCTGTTAGGCGCTGAAATGACTCGATGTGAGTCCTTAATAGAAGACATAAAAAATCTTCACGTTAAGTATGAGGAACTTGAAAGTCGTCATGAAACGCTCTCAACAACTCATGAAAAGCTTTCCTATGATTATCTTCAAAGGAAGCAAGATCTTGAGAAATTGAGAGCGGCTCATGAAGATCTTCAAAAGGAAAACGAGTCACTTCCCGCCGAACAGATCAGTTCCACTCAGGAAGGATTTGAACCACCATGTCTTAAATGCATTGAGCATGATAATGCTACTTCTGTTGCTGAATGTTCTACTGCTGCTACTGTTGCAATATCTTCAACTGTTGATGAGGGAACTAACCCCTCTGCTGAGGATACCACTGCTATTGCTGATGAGAATGCTAGGTTGAAGACATTGCTTGAAATAGGGATGTACAAAAGTCTTAAAGGGCATCAGACACTATGTGATGTCCTCAAAAGGTAGATCCTGAACCGAAACCCGAGGAAAGAGGGTGTTGGGTTCATAAGGAAAATGAATGCTGATGGCTCTTACTGGAAACCTGAGCAGTACCCCAAAACCACATGGGTTGCTGCAAAGGAATCTTCAGCAGATCCATCCACTCTATCTGGCTTCACTTGTGCTAACCCCATTGTCATTGATGAATCCTTTGATGCAAACTATAAACTGTTTAAGAATCAGAATGGTGAAGTGTTTGCCAGGTACATTGGTACTAACTGCAGGAATGGACCGCCTATGAAGAAGATCTGGGTGCCGAAAAAGTGTCTGGAGAATCTTCCTGTGAATGTCATCATGACACCACAGGTGAAGAAGACAAACCCTAGACCACAGGCTTCATACGGTCCAAAGGCTTCATACAGACAGAGGACTCACCTGAGTCGCACTAACGCAAATGTTTTGGAGGGAAACCATACTCAGGCCTATGAATATGAGCGCGGTTCATCAAACCGCCATGTTCATAAGACCAAGAACTATTCTGCTTATTCTTATGAGTACTATTGTCCGCCTGCAAGACTGTTTGCTAGGGCTCCAAAGCCAAAGTTCTCAGATGCTGCACTTAGACTTATTGCTTCTAAGCCACCCTTGAAGATGTGGGTGGCTAAGAAAGCTTAACTCTCTTTTGCAGGGAAGGGTCTCCAGCAGAAAACCAAAATCATCTGACGCTATTGCTGGGGACCTTAAACATCTTGTAGGGCGCAAGATCAAATGCCCGACTGGTCTTATTATGTACTTCGTTCCTGAATCGCTTGCTACTCTCCCTATCAGTCCTAATCTGGATCTAAGCTTTCATAACCCACTGGTTCGTCAAATGTTTTTGCTTCAAAATTCTCTTCGTGAAGCCTAACCCCCTAACTGCACTGTAGGGTACGACACCAGCGTCTTCAGAATGGATTATTGATAGTGGGTGTACCAATCACATGACTGGCAAAAGAAGCCTTCTTATGGAGTCAACCTTACGTCCATCTGACAAGAGTCACATCACATTTGCTGACACTGGTAAAAGTAAGGTATTGGGTCTAGGTAGAGTTGCAATCTCAAAGGATCAACACATGGATAAAGTCATGCTTGTTGAATCCCTTGGCTTCAACTTAATGTCTGTCTCAATGCTTTGCAATTTGAACATGATCGTAATGTTTGGAAAATATCACTGCCTTGTTCTAATGGAATCTGACAAGTCTCTAGTGTTTGAAGGGTATCGGAAAGATGATTTGTACGTGGTAGATTTCTCAGCAGGACCACAGCTTGCCGTATGTCTTCTAGCAAAAGCTTCAGAATGCTGTCTTTGGCATCGGAGGCTAGGGCATGCTGGCATGAGGAACCTCCACACCCTTGCAAAGAAGAAGCATGTCATAGGCATCAAGGGCGTCAAGTTCAAGAAATATCACTTATGCAGTGCCTGTGAAGCAGGAAAGATGACGAGGGCCAAACATCCCTCGAAGACAATCATGAAAACTACTCGACCCTTCGAACTGCTCCACATGGATCTTTTCGGTCCCACTCATTACTCAACTCTTACTACTACTGCTTGTTTCTATGGCTTTGTCATTGTTGATGATTATTCTAAATTTACTTGGGTGCACATAATCCTCTACAAGACTGAAGTGCAGGATGTCTTCAGACGCTTCGCCAATTGAGCAATGAACAACTATGGCGCCAAGATAAAGCACATCAGAAGTGACAATGGCACTGAATTCAAGAACACTGGCCTTGATACATATCTTGATACTTTGGGCATCACACATGAATTCTCAGCTCCGTACATGCCACAGCAGAATGGCGTCGTCGAACGCAAGAACAGAACACTCATTGAGATGGTCCGAACGATGCTAGATGAATACTAGACTCCAAGAAAATTCTAGCCTGAAGCTATTGATACTACATGCCATACAATCAATCATGTTTATCTTCACAAGCTTCTGAATAAGACATCTTATGAGCTCCTTACTGGCAAGAAGCCAAATGTCAGTTACTTCAGAGTATTTGGCGCCAGGTGCTGGATCAAGGATCCACATCACACTTCAAAATTTGCACCGAAAGCACATGAGGGTTTTATTCTTGGATATGGAAAGGATTCGCACTCCTATAGAGTCTTCAATCTCTTGCATTATAAAGTGGTTGAAACAGTGGATGTGTGGTTCGATGAGACTAACGGTTCACAAAGAGAGCACCTGCCAAATGTGCTAGATGAAGTTCCATCCAGTGAATCAATCAAACTAATGGGAACTGGAGAAATCATATCCTCTGAAGCTCAACCTGAAGAGGAACTTATCATATCCACACCTGATCAACCTGAAGACAATGCTCAGCCTGAAGACAATCCTTCTAACAATGACAATGATCAGCAAGAGCAAAATCTTCGCCCTGTACATCCTCGTGCTGCCAATGAAGTGCAGATTGAGAGAATAATTGATAGCATTAATGCACCCGGTCCGCTCACTCGTTCAAGGGAAACTCAGCTAGCAAATTTCTGTGGGCACTTCGCATTCGTCTCAATAACAAAACCCAAGAAAGTTGAAGAAGCTTTCATGGAACCTGAATGGATTCAAGCTGTGCAAGAAGAGCTTCAATAGTTTGAGCTGAATAATGTATGGGAACTGGTTAAGCGTCCTGACCCTCGGAAGCACAATATAATAGGTACCAAATGGATATACCGCAACAAGCAAGATGAGCATGGTCAAGTTGTCAGAAACAAAGCTCGTCTCGTTGCTCAAGGATATACTCAAGTGGAAGGGATTGACTTCGATGAAACATTTGCTCCTGTGGCTCGACTTGAAGCCATATGCATACTGCTGGCCTATGAAAATCATCATAACATACTTCTATATCAAATGGATGTGAAGAGCGCCTTTCTCAATGGCAAGATTGAAGAAGAAGTGTATGTTGCACAACCGACTGGCTTTGAAGATCCAAAACATCCTGACATGGTATACAAGCTCAACAAGGCACTGTATGGCCTCAAACAAGCCCCTCAGGCTTGGTATGACACACTGAAATATTTCCTGAAGAGCAAAGGCTTCATACCTGGTTCCCTCGACCCCACTCTCTTCACGAAGACATATGATGGTGAACTGTTTGTGTGCCAAATATATGTGGATGACATTATCTTCGGCTGCACCAATCAGAAGTACAGTGAAGAGTTTGGATATATGATGCAAGAGCAATATCAGATGTCCATGATGGGAGAGCTGAAGTTCTTCCTCGGTCTTCAAATACGACAGCAACGCGACGGCATCTTCATATCTCAAGAGAAGTATCTCAAAGATTGCCTGAAGAAGTTCGGTATGCAAGACTACAAAGGCTTCACGACGCCAATGCCAGCCAAACATCATCTGGGTCCCGACGACAATGAATTCTTACAGCATCATATAAATTCTCCCGAAGCCAGTTCCTGTTTGTCCAGTAAGCGAAAGCCTCTGAAGCCTTTGAACATGTTGAAGCCATTCAGGTTAAAGTTCATGGCTACAGAGAAATCTGCAAGGAAGGGAGGCAAACAGCGTCGTGGGGGAACATCAAGAGATTTGCCTGATGACCTCTCAGAGCTTTATAAGACAGATCCTGAAGAGGATTACAATCAACGCAAGACCCGAATCCAATGGATTCGAAGATATTGGGCAGAACAATGGTTCAAATACCGGTTTGTGACCCAAGAATATGCTGAGAAAAATGCCATCAAGCGACCATGGGGAGACATCCTATACAAGAATCTTCAACCCAGGTCCAGAGAAGAAGCCATTGAACAAGGCTTCTATCCCTGCATGGTCCGTGGGCCACAGCCTAGAGATGCACACCCATCGTCACTACTATGGTGCCGTGACGACAATCTGTTCAAGCGCAACTTCTAGTTTTCCAAGAACTCAGCGAAGCAGAACAAGAAGTCTTTGGGATTAGACTTCAACCCTGGTCCCTCTGCTCCCCGTGCCGATGGAACTCACGAAGCTGAACCCAATCTTCTTGGGCCCTTCTACAACTTGGAAGGTCTCATCACTCATATCGTGGTTCAAGGGACAACCGTGAATGAGCCTGCAGATGATGCTGAATCAGATGAAGCGCCTGCAGCGCCGAAGCCAAAGAAACTGAAACAGCCAAAAGCTTCAAAGCCTGCCTCTGCACCAAAAATCTCACGGGCGAAGCCACTAGCCACTGCACCTCCTGAAGACAGTGTGCAGTCTGAAGACTTGTCACGTGTCTCCAAGCCCCATAAGGTCAAGATGCCTCTGTCACACACCGGCCAAGAACTGACAGCTGCTGCTATTCTGCGCCACGATGCCATTGATCTGTCCAGTGATGAAGATCTTGTAGATGACGCTCTTGAGCAACTGATCAAGAGCAAAGAAGAAGCAGAAATCTTCAACAATTTGCCTCTCTTTGACGTGGAAATCATCCACGACTTCATTGATGAGTGGTTTGACACGCCCAACCTCAGCTTCGAAGACCTGCAACTTCCCATTGGTCTCAGTGTCGCCTTCCATGGCGCCATTGCTTCAGAGCTAGCTCTAGCTCAGCACATCGTCGAACTGAAGCAGAAGATTGACTTTGAGAAAGCTCGGTTCAAGAAGCATATGGCCAAGCTCATGCTGCACGAGCTTAAAGAAGCCTTTCTCAAGAAGCGTGAAGAAGCTCAAGGTTCTTGTGAGCGCATGAAGAGCCTGGCTGACAAGTGTGTGCAAGCCTACAATGAGGCTAAGAAGCGCAAGGCCCTTGGGCGTCCTGGCATCAACCCCAGGATGGCTGCAAAGAAGAAGAAGAAGAAGCCCGCTATGGCCGAACCCGACGCACCAAGGCAGGAAGCAGATCCCATTGTCTTCCCAACTAGCATGACTGGCTCGAAGCCAAAGGCCAGGTCAACCACTTCAGAATTGAAGAAGACGAGGACAGCTGAGGCTGAAGCCAGAAAGAGAAAACATCCTGAAGCCTCTGCTACTGCTCCCTCCAAGAAGAAGCGGAAGACCAAGAAGGAACGAGCTGCTCCCACAGAGCCCTTGATTGTTGAACCCATCTCCATGGTTCGTCCTGACGCTGAACCTCAAGAGCACCAACTGACTGTCCATGAGCCTGCTTTCACAGAGGCTCATGAAGCTGAAGACTTTCCAGCAGCTGATCCCATCGCTGCTGAAGACATTGGTCACCATGACCGTGTTGAAGATGATGCAGTTCTTCCTCAGCTCGAGCACCAATAGGTATCATCGCCTCTGCTAACGCACAGCGAGCTCATCAGCATTGGTCGTCCTCTGATGACAATGGCTCAGGATGCATCATGGGCTGATCACCCACAAGCACAAGAGGAAGAAGACTTTGAGGCCCAGCCAACTCCAACTCCACAGGCGTCGCCAGCGTTACGCAGGCTTCGCAAAGGACCAAGGCCTCCAGTCTCTGAGTCTGAAGCCAATACTGCTGAAGACATTCCGGCTGCATCAGCCGATGAAGAAGAAACCCCAAAAGCTGCTACTCCCCCGTCCCACCAAGAAGCTGTTCTCGAGGAGAACGTGACTGTGACCGACCCTCCAGCTCGTCAAGTGGAGGTTGAGAATCTTGAGGCTGCCACCGACGCCACTGACGCTGTCATGGCTGAAGCCAATGTGGAGCCTTCACCAACCCAAGCACCAGAAGTCAGCGAAGCCACTGATGCTACTGCTTCTGTTCCTGCGCCTGCTGCTGGTCCTCAGTTTGACTATCATGTTGAGCACAGGCCTCAGGTACAGAAGCCAATCCCAAGATTGCCGAGGTTTCCAGGTCCTGCATCAGCACCTAGATCCTTCAATGTCAATGGCTTCAAAGCAGACAACAACTTCTTCAATAGCTCCAGGAACCCCTACTCAAGGGAAAGAATATCTTCTGATCAGTTCTGGAGCTATCCACAGTGAAGCTATTACTCCTGCATTCTATATAATCAAGGTCGCATCTTCCCACATAAGCGTCTTGACATCGAAGCAATAGCTGGTTTGCCCTGTCTGGAAGAAGCTCTGGATTGCTTCAAAGAGGTTGGATTGCTGCCGTTTGTCACCGACCAAGAGCACTGGAATGAAGAGTTGCTGCTCCAATTCTATGCCACACTTCACATCTGTGGGTACAACAGAGATCCGAAGACTTGGGTCCTGGAGTGGATGACAGGAAATGTTCATCACGAAGCCAAAGCCTTTGATATCATTGAGCTCACTGGTCTCCCCACTCCTGGCGATCTCTACGAACATGGCTGTCAGCTTCACAGTGAAGCTGTGGAGAGCATCTTTCAAAAGCCTGAACCAAACATGAGTCAGATGCTCAGTATGATGAAGCCATTGCCCCAAGATGCTGCATATCCCAAGGAGTTCTTCGTTGAAGACCTTGAGTATCTGCCAAGAACTATTTATCACATCATAAGGCGAACTCTCTGGCCCATCAAAGGACATTCTCCACATGCCAAGCTGGAAGGTGCAATGAAGACTTTGGTCTTCTATATTCTTCATGGCAAATGCTTCAATGCACAGGACTTCTTCATCCGCCAACTTGCTGCATCAAGCTCTGATCTTTTTGGCTTGAAGTTCTACGCTCCATGGATAATGCGGCTGATCAAACTCCACTTCGCTATCTCATATCGCAATCATCGGATCTTTCTGCCTGATGTGGATATGTCCGTTGAAGCCATTTATCCTGAGCCTGCCAAGGAACCTCTCAGTCTTCAGAATGCGGAGCATCAAAGTTTTTCTCAGAACATTGAAGGAGTTGAAGCAGTCACTCGTGTGTATCCTTTGGCTGGAACTACACGTGCGCCACATCCTGCCCTTACTAAAGCCACCGATAGCACAATTGCCCAACGACCCAAGAAGCGTACTCGTGTTCTCAATGACCGACAGCTTCTAGTGGCTCTTCATCAAAAACATGATAGGCATCATGACTGGCTGAAGTGCCAAATGCAAAGCCTCTTGGTGGATGTCAATCGCATTCGCAATCTTGCCACCAAGAATGCCTTTGTTGCCCATGAAACATCTCGACGCACATGGAAAGGGCTGACGCTGATGTGCTCTGAAGATGATCTTCAAGAGGATGGCTTCTCTGAACGCTTCAAGTTTGACTCCACACCTCCTTGAAGGGCAGTGCTGCGACGAACTCCATCTCTTGAAGACTCTGAGTTCTCTTCCTCTGCTGCAACTGTGAACGCCAGCGTGATCGAGGACGAAGACGATGCTACTTCACCGCCACCTCCTTCAGCACGCTTTGACTCTGCTCCAAGTTCTTCTGCACCGCCGAACACCACCGACAACCCTGCTGCTTCACCTACTCTTCATGGGAACGAGTAGATGCTCTATGTCTTCAAACCTTTTTGGTCCTTACTGACAAAAGGGGGAGAAGCATATGAGTTTGATAGTCTTCAAGCGGGTCCATATGGGCGGTTGCTTTATATTTTGCTTCGTGTTTACAACTCTCGTTTTGATACATTTGGTTCTTTGAGTTGTAACACTTAAACTCGATGGTCGTCTGCTACTTATTTGCCACTTTGTGATGCAATGATAAATTCCGCACTTAGATCATTTTGCAGACGTCCATTTTCCATTATGCATGTCATTATCTTCACATACCTTCACATGCATAGTGGATTGTCATCATAAGTTGAAGAGGATCTCCACAAGCACAACCTGCCATGTGCATTTGCATTCCAAAAGCAAATTACTTATATGCACATCTTCAGGGGGAGCCCTCACAGCTTATGAAGACAATTCCCTATCCTCTTACAATTTCACATATTATATTCCCCGTTGAAAACTTCAACTAGTTTGTCATCAATCACCAAAAAGGGGGAGATTGTAAGTGCATCTAGTGCCACCCCTAGTTAGTTTTGGAGTATTGACGACAAACCTAGTTGAGGGACTAATGTGTTTGTGAGAATTGCAGGATAACACAGGTAGAAGTCCCTCATTGATTCGGTTTTCCTACTAGAGATGACCCCTAAAATGTATAAAGACATTGATGTCAAAGGTGGTTTATGAAGATATTCTCATTGAAGACTATGACAAGAGAAGACATCGCATGAAGCCTATGGAGCTCGAAGACTTAGATCTTTCGTAGTTCTTTTTCTTCTTTGTTGAGTCATAGGAACCACCGTACTGTTAAGTGGGGTCCAGGAGAACCAGTCAGAATGACTGAAGTGATGCTTAACCAAAACCTATGTCTTCGAGTGAAGACTATGAGAGCGAATCTTGTCCAGAGTCGGACAAGTCAGCTTTGCTTGTAGCCCAAGTAAAGTTGTCGTGTGAGTTTGAAATCTGACCGTTGGAACACGTGTCAGTTCCTTAGTGACCCAGGGTCATTTCGGACAAATCAAGTTGGGTTGCCCAGTGGCTATAAATAGCCCACCCCCTACAACCATAAACGGTTGGCTGCTCAGAGTTAGAGTACGGCTTTTGTCGTTTGAGAGCAACCCACCTCGAAGCCTTTGAGAGAGAATTCCTTGCGAGGATAAAGCCCTAACCACCCAGAGCCAAAGAGTGTTAGGAATCACTTAAGTCTTCTTGTCTGTGTGATCTGAAGACTTATTACACTTGAGGACTGTGAATCCTCCAGCCGGTTAGGCGTCGCGTTCTGAGCATCCAAGAGACATTGTGGATCACCGGTGAACGAAGTCTGTGAAGGTTTGGGAGTCTACCTTGAAGACTTACCAGAGTGATTGGGCGAGGTCTGTGTGACCTTAGCTCAAGGGGAATACGGTGAGGACTGGGTGTCCTGAGCTGCGTGTTCAGGACTGGGTGTCCGGGACTGTGTGTCCTCAGGTTTAAATACCTAGCCGCCCTAACCAGACGTACAGTTGTCACAGCAACTGGAACTGGTCCAACAAATCATTGTCTTCAATGAGTCACTGGTTTCATCCTTCCCTTCCCTTTACTTACTGTTGGTCCTTGTGAAGTCATTGTATGATTGCACTATCTTTTGTCTTCACTGAGTGACTGCGTGTTCTGTTTGGCTTCATAATATCTTCCTACTTGATCCTCACTACATTGCTGCTATTAGTCACTGTGCTTTCACTTCATTGAATACTTGACTATGGTTTGCCTAGTGTAGTCTACCTTCCACTGCATGGTAATAGGTTTATTTCTATCGTTTGTCTTCGAAACTTCCACGTTTTGAAGACTTTCATAAAAATCGCCTATTCACCCCCCCTCTAGTCGATATAACGCACTTTCACTTAAACCTTTGCTTGTCCTCAAGCAATTCAGTTGACAAACTGAAAGTGATAAAGAAAAACTTTTACAAACTCTGTTTGCTCTTGTTGTTGTAAATATGTAAAGCCAGCATTCAAGTTTTCAGCAAAGATTATAACTGACCACATTCGCAATAATGCTTAGGTCTCAAGTTTACTCATATCAATGGCATAATCAACTAGCGAGCAATAATAATAAATCCCGGATGACAACACTTTCTCAAAACAATCATAATATGATATAACAAGGTGGTATCTCGCTAGCCCTTTCTGTGACCGCAAAACATAAATGCAGAGCCCCTTTAAAGACTAAGGACTGACTAGACATTGTAATTCGTGGTAAAAGAGATCCAGTCAAGTCATACTCAATGTAAATTAACAGTAATGAATGCAAATGACAGCGATGCTCTCCAACTGGTGCTTTTTAATAAGAGGATGATGACTCAGCATAGAAGTAAATAGATAGGCCCTTCGCAGAGGGAAGCAGGGATTTGTAGAGGTGCCAGAGCTCGGTTTTGAAACAGAGGTGAATAATATTTTGAGTGGTATACTTTCATTGTCAACATAACAACCAAGAGATGGCGATATCTTCCATGCTACACACATTATAGGTGGTTCCCAAACAGAATGGTAAAGTTTATACTCCCCCTTCCACCAACAAGCATCAATCCATGGCTTGCTTGAAACAACGAGTGCCTCCAACTAACAAGAGTCCCAGGGGGAGTTTTGTTTGCAATTATTTTGATTTAATTTGCATAAAGCATGGGACTGGGCATCCCGGTGACTAGCCATTTATCTCGTGAGTGAGGAGCGGAGTCCACTCCTCTTGAGAATAACCCGCCTAACGTGGAAGATACAGACAGCCCTAGTTGATACATGAGCTATTCGAGCATACAAAATAGGATATTTATTTGAAGGTTTAGAGTTTGGCACATACAAATTTACTTGGAATGGCAGGTAGATACCGTATATAGGTAGGTATAGTGGACTCATGTGGAATAACTTTGGGGTTTAAGGGATTGGATGCACAAGCACTATTCCCGCTTAGTACAGGTGAAGGCTAGCAAAAGACTGGGAAGCGACCAGCTAGAGAGCGACAACAGTCATGAACATGCATTAAAATTAATCAACACCGAATGCAAGCATGAGTAGGATATAATCCACCATGAACATAAATATCGTGAAGGCTATGTTGATTTTGTTTCAACTACATGCGTGAACATGCGCCAAGTCAAGTCACTTAAATCATTCAGAGGAGGATACCACCCTATCATACCACATCATAACCATCTCAATAGCATGTTGGCACACAAGGTAAACCATTATAACTCATAGCTAATCAAGCATGGCACAAGAAACTATGATCTCTAATTGTCATTGCAAACATGTTTATTCATAATAGGCTGAATCAGGAACGATGAACTAATCATATTTACAAAAACAAAAGAGGCCGAGTTCATACCAGCTTTTTTTATCTCAGTCAGTCCATCATATATCATCATAATTGCCTTTCACTTGCACGACCAAACGATGTGAATAATAATAATAGTGCACGTGCATTGGACTAAGCTGGAATCTGCAAGCATTCAATAAACAGGAGAAGACAAGGCAATATGGGCTCTTTTGTCAGATCAACAATAATGTATATAAGAGACACTTCAACAATTTAATTATGGTCTTCTCCTATCGACCCCAAAGAAAAGAAAAGAAATAAAACTATTTACACGGGAGAGCTCCCAACAAGTAAAAGAAGAACAGGAAATCTTTTTGGGTTTTATTTTTTAATTACTACTACAAGCATTGAAAGTAAACTAATTAAAAGCTACAACTAAGTTTTTTTTGGTTTTTTTAAGGTTTCTCAAACACACAAGAAGAAAGCATAAAAAGGAAATAATAGAATGGATGATACAATGAAAAAGTATGAGCACCGACATCTAGCAATGAGTGTGTGAACATAAATGTAATGTCGGTGGGAAATACGTACTCCCCCAAGCTTAGGCTTTTGGCCTAAGTTGGTCTATGGCCACGGCTGGCCTGGCGGATATCCATAATAATAGTTGGGGTCGTATTGCAATGCAGCGGCTATCGCCTGCTGAGCTGCAGCGTGGCGACGAGCAGCCTCCGCTCTCCTCTCGTACTCATCTGCCTCCTCTCTGGTAATAGTATATCTTCCTTTTGCCTGATGATCAAAGAAGGCAGGAGCAGGGAGAGTAATATGGACAGCACGACGTCTATCAAAGATTAGTCGATACTGGAGAGGTGATTCATTCCTCTCAACAAATTGGTGGTGAACCATAGCATTAAAGTCTAGGTAAGTAGGAGGTAATTCGATATCATCTTCGCGTATTGCTATACCAAGAAAATTAGCTATGCGGGTTGCATAAATTCCTCCAAAGAAATCTCCATTAAATCTATTAAGATGCAACCTACGTGCAACAATGGATCCCATATTATAAGATTTATCTCCTAACACAACACTCCTAAGAATACTGAGGTCAGGGACACACATGTGACATGCCTCATCTTTACCATTAATGCATCTACCTATGACGAGAGCAAAATAATGTATAGCAGGAATGTGAATGCTCCCTATGGTAGCTTGTGTAATATCTCTAGATTCTCCCACAGTTATGCTAGCAAGAAAATCTCTAAATTCAGATTTGCGAGGATCCCTTATACTACCCCATTGTGGAAGTTTGCAAGCAGTGGTAAAAATCCTCTAAGTCCATAGTATAAGAATTTTCATAAAGATCAAACAGGACAGTTGGAGAATTACGTGAAGATGAAAATTCAAACCTCCTCACAAAGGTACTAGTGAGATTGTGATATTGAATGCACTTCTCTTCCTCGAAGCTCACAAGATCGGTGTTACGCAAATATGCGTTGAATTCTTCCTTAATTCCTGCTCGATCCATAAAATTTTCAGAAGGCCACTCACAAGGACGCATTGGAGCATATCTTGGTGGCTCTTCATCAGCATCACACATTGCAAGCCTGGGTCCTTGCTTCCTTGAGGAACCACCATGGAACATTTTCCTAAGCATTTTTCTTCCTCTGAAAAATTCTGAATTTTTTATTAACTTCAAAATAAAAGTGAACCAAACTCAATAATATTGATAGCAACTACTCCTAGAAGTGCCTAGGGCCTATATCATGCATCAAAACTACTTTTGACCATATAAATTTGACATGAAAGCTAAAGAACAGGGTCACCTAAGCAGCAAAAATTTGCAATGAATAAAGCACTAGAACAAAAACTAATTGGACCAATGGAGGAGTCACATACCAAGGAACAATCTCCCCAAGCAGTTTTGTGAGAGGTGCTTTGAGCAATGAGATCGAAAATGGCAGCAAAATGAGCTTGGACTCGGGTTTGAGCTGGATATTCGTGTTTGGGGGAGGAAGAAGGAGTGTGTGGGTGAAAGGATAAGTGGAGGAGGGCCACCATGGGCCCACGAGGCAGGGGGGCGCTGTCGGTGTACTAAAGTAGGGGTACCCTTAGTACCCCGAACTTGTGCACGGGCAGTCGCAGCGTCCCGCGGCAAGGCCTGCCAGGTCACCGCCAAGAACCTCCGTGGTCCCTTTGAAGACCATTCAAGAACAAAGTACTCAAGACAAGACCCCGGCAAGAGGAGCTTGCCGGGAAGAAGGCAAGGCCTCGGCAAGAGGAGCTTGCCGGGAAGGTCATCAGAAGCGTCCCAAGGCCCCGGCAAGAGGCGCTTGCCGGGAAGGCCATCCAAGGCATTCCAAGGAACTTGCCGCGGCGCGCTACGCGCCCCGGCAAGGCCCGGTGAGCAACAAGCTCCCGGGAGCGACGAGTCGGCGGCCGCGGCAAGGCGCTTGCCGCGGCAAGCCCCCACTCCACGCTCGCGCTCCAGCACATCCACCCACGTGTCGCTCCGGGGCCCCTCCCAAGCGCACGTGGTAGGAGGCTGTGCAGCTAGGGGCGTGCGGTGGCACGTAGGCGCTGACAAGACAACCATCATGGCAAGACGGTGGCGTCCCTAGCGGTCCCTCTCGGTGCTGTCTAGGCGACACAGACGGGCATTTAATGCCCTTGTCCCCTGCCGTCAGGGTTAGGTATGATAGCACTGTAGCAGCTAGCTGTGCCTACTACAGCACCTAGCTGTGCCTACCCACGGCACCCTTTCCATTTTTGCCCTTGGCCCCCGTTGCTCTATGTCGGTAACCCCTTGAGTATAAAAGGAGGCCCGTGTGCAACGTAGAGGGGGTCGGCCATCTCGAGAGCTCTCGCGAGGTGGAGCAATTCCACACACTCACGCTCGATCTCGCTCCCGAGCTAGAAATCAATACCAATCCACAAAGCAGGAGTAGGGTTTTACGCATCCGTGCGGCCCGAACCTGGGTAAATCGCTCGCGTGCTTCGCTTCGATTTACTCCTGGCACGACCAGACCGCCCGCGAGCTTCGCCTCGATCTGCTCTTTGCGTGACCTCCGCCCCCCGCCGAACCAAAAGGGACTCGGTCCGCCGGTCCCATAGGTGCCTGTGGATCAGAAACCCCGGCATCTCTGGCGCGCCAGGTAGGGGGCGTCGAAGTTGTGTGAATTAGATCCGGCGTTCTTGCGAGCTAGATCTTCATCTTCTTCATCAACATGCCACCGAAGAAGAATGTTTCGGAGGCAGCCGCTCCGTCCGCGCCGAGCCACCCACCGCCGGAGCAAACGGATGGTGGTGCAGGCGCCGGCGGAAGGGCACGCGTCGACGAGGGAACTCACGGTGCTGCCAGGTCCTAGGGCAAGGCTGCGCTGCCCATCGGCGGCGTGGCCGGCTCCCACAACGACTGGGCGCACTCCAAGACCTCGGCGTCCGTGCATGTACCGCGCCCATCTCAGGAGGCGCGGGACCGGCAGCGTCATGGTACTCACGGTACCATGCACTCGCTGGATCAAGATCGAGCTGGTGGATCTCGGAGCGCCCAAGACCACCATGCACATCAACACACCCAGAACAGATAAGTTGCCAAAGCCTGAGCAACCAGATCTCTAATTTTTAAGCTATTCCCCGCGGATCGGCTCACTTTGTATGAGAAGCCTGTGCGCGGAGGAGCCAACTCGTAGCTGGCTGCGCACTTGCGTTGTTTCGAGCTCGCTCAACAACATTAGGTAAGCCGCGGCCAGTTGCTACACTGGCCGCGCCCTTGCATTGTTTCGAGCCTGCTCAACAACGTAAGTTAGCTGCGGCTAGTTGCTACACTAGCCGCGCCCTTACTTTGCTTCGAGCCCCGCTCAGCAACTTAAGTGAGCTGCAGCTAGCGGCGACAAGGTTTCTTGCCGGTAGCGACACCGCAAACAGCCTGCTGATGTTCCGCACTCAGCGCTCACGGCCCTGGTGCCTGCGCCGGCAAGTTCCCTAAAAGCGTGGGGTAAAAACATGCAAAGTTGACGCCGAAATGGGAAGGCCCTTACCGGGTGAAACGAGTCACAGGGCCCGGCGCTGTCCGCCTTGGGACCGAAGATGGCATCCCAGTGAGCAACTCCTGGAGCACCGAGCATCTTCGTAAGTTTTACCCGTAAGGCGCGGTTGCCGGAACCCGTTCCGGCAACCACCTCTTGTACAAAGTCTTGCCGCAGTTGCATGTAATCCTTTGTACGAGGCCGGGTGCAGATCCCGTGCGCAGCAGAGCTCGCGTGCTCCGCGCATTTTGTCGATTTTATGCTTTCTAATTTCTGGCATATATGATCTGACATTTGTGCAGCACCAGCCCCGCGGTAAGCGATAACGAGCTGCAAGGCTCTATATCTTTATTTTCTCTTCTTTCTTTTCTTCCTTCTTCCAAGGAAAGAAAGAATCCCTCGCCCACAAGTTTGCCGGGGGGGAAGGGAGAAGAAAAGGGTATGGACCAGGCGTCGTTCAAGAATTTCGTCTTGCCGGGAAGCAAACGACAGAAAAGCTAAGTTGCCAAAGTCTGAGCAGCCAAATTTTTTAAATTCCAAGTTATCTCCCTTGAACGACTGCACTTTGTATGGAAAACCTGTGCGCGGAGGAGCCAACTCTTAGCTGGCTGCGCCCTTGCGTTGTTTCGAGCTCGCTCAACAGCATTAGGTGAGCTGCGGCTAGTTGCTACACTAGCCGCGCCCTTGCATTGAGCCTGCTCAACAACGTAAGTTAGCTGCGGCTAGTTGCTACACTAGCCGCGCCCTTACTTTGCTTCGAGCCCCGCTCAGCAACTTAAGTGAGCTGCAGCTGGCTGCGACAAGGTTTCTTGCCGGTGGCGGCACCGCCAGTTCCGCGCTCAGCGCTCGCGGTCTGGATGCCTGCCCTGGCAAGTTCCCTAAAAGCGTAGGACAAAAACATACAAAGGGAGGAGTCGAGTAAACGGAATAACATTGCAATGGCTACCCAGAAGAAAGTTATATTACAAAATAGCTTGTCGCAGCTCTAATAAATGTTTTCTATGACATAGCTAGCAGCGACAAGGAAAGAAGGAAGCCGGCGGCCTAGTCGACGCGGTCGCCCTCAACCCTCTTTATCCCGCTCACCTTGTCCACAATGGGTGCGACAAGGGCCTTGAGCTCTTCCTGATCGATATCAGGCGGCAAGGATCTGAGGACGTTGTGGAGGCGGAGGCCTGGATTGCGGAAGGCCACCTTCATCAACACCTTTTGAAGGGCTCCCGCACAGATCTCGCGCGACTCGTCGGCCAGCCGCTTCGGGATCTCATCCCGGAGCCGCTGGAGCGCCATCGCCACGCCCTGGAAGAACATAGTGAGCTTGGCGCTAGGTTGGAGGTTCTCGTCGGAGGAGTACCCGAAGTCCTCCACCCCTAGCTGCGCCAGCTCCTTATCGATGTCCCCGGCAGCGTTCACGAGGCTCTCCGTCCAGTGCTCCACCGTATCCCTAAAGGCGTTTTGGGTGGTGGCAGCACTCTCCAGCAACGCCTTGTCGGCATCGATCTCCTTCTTCAGGGCCGCCTCCCGCTCCTTGGCGCCGTCCAGTGCCTTGGTCAAAGCGACCAGCCTCGACTCGAGGGCAGCGTTGGAGTCCTTGGCGGCACTGAGCTCTTCGCCATATGCTTTGCGGTCAGCCTCCAGCTGCACCACCTTCATCTCCAGCACCTTTTTGGCGGCCTCGGCAGCGGCGGCAGCGTCCTCCGCTTGCTTGAGGGCTCCGCCAAGCTTCTCCTCGCGCGCGGCAAGTTCCTCCTCGTGAGCGTCGAGGTTGACCTTCCGTTGCGCCTGCTCACCCTTTTCCGCGGCTAGCTTCACGGCGGCCAGCCGCTGCAGCTCTTCGGCTTCGGCCTTCTCGAGAAGAAAGGCCTTCTTCGCCTCAGCGAGCTGCTCCCGCTCCTCCGCCAGGGATCGGAGAGCTTCCCGGTGGAAACCCCCGAGCTCGTCTGCGTGCTTCTCAATGTCTGCTCCCGCCTTCGTGACAAGCGCCTCGCGGGACTCCAGCTTGGCTTGTCGCGTGCGGTAGAGCGACATCAACCTGCGCAGAAGCCGCTCCTCCTCGGGCTCGTCGCTGCTGCTGCTTGGCGCGTCGACCAGCTTCAACCCCGCAGAGGCAAGCACTTCTCCGTCGAAGATCTCCCCCTCGACCGGCGCCCTGGGGCTCGAAGCCCAGGGGAGGTTGATGAAGACGCCTTCGCCGGCCTTCAAGTAAGCGCTCGGCTGGGGCTCCTCGGTACTTGGCGTCGCGGCTTCGGCGGATGGGTCGGTGGTCGGCGTAGCGCCTGGCGCTCCTGCGGCCCCAGGGCCGCCAGTACGATCGCCAGATTCCTTGCCAGTTGCTGCGGCACCAGCCTTGGCGGCCTCGGCGCCGGCGGCGTCTCCGGCACCGGCAGCTTCGTCGGCGGCGACCTCTGTCTCCATCTGCTCCGCAGCGGATGGATCTGACGGCCGGCAAAGGGGAGAAGAGTCAAACAAAATCCAACCAAAAACTCAAGAAGATCAGAAAAAGAAGAACCCAAGGGAAGTTTTGAAGCAAGAAGATTACCTGCGCTGGGCTCGGTGGCCATGGTCTCTGCCGCTGGGGGGATGCTGGTGCCGTCCCTTGGCGGAGAGCTTCCCCTTGCCGGAGAGCCACCCCCTGCCGGAGAATCTCTTGCCGGAGAATTTTCCCTGGGCGGCGTAGTTGAAGCAGATGGCATGCCGAGGGCTGTCTCCGGACGCTCCTGGTGAGGCTGCTCTGCTCCTACACAAGGCAACAAGCGGATATCAGCAAAGACAAGTACCCATGCGTGCCTCACCGCGGCAAAAAGTTCACACACTTACGCTGGGGGCTGCCGTGGAGGAAAGTCGCCAGGTCCGGCAAGGTTGTCTCGGGCGCGCCACCTGTTGTCGCAGTGGGCACGTCCTCGACGATGACCACCGGGGCCTTAGCTCTCTTTGCCGCTCTCTGGGCCAGAGTCCTAAAAAGGAGCAGGCTCAGGGAAAAGCAATTGAGAAGCAAGAACAACAACAAAAACCGAAGAAATGCAAGTGCAACAAGAGAAGCTTACTCTTCTTCATCCTCCTCGTCGGAGCTCAGCGCGGAGAAATCGAAGCCCGGCGCGCCCCCAGAGCGAGGAGGCGGAGGAGAAGCTTCCCTTGGCCGCTTAGCAGGAGCAGTGGTGGCGGTCTGAGAAGACCTCGTTCCGGCTGTCGGCGCGGCACGGGAAGCGGCAGAGACCGAAGCGATGGTCCGGCTAGACCCCGCTCCAGTTGCCGTCGTAGCATGAGGCACTCCCGCGGCAACGGTGGTTGCCGTGGTCCAGCGCGTCACACGGCGTGGCGACTGTTGACTCGCTTGCCGCTCCCCCACATCGCCAGCCTTGCGGAGACGCCTTCTGGGCGGCGTTAGGGGCTCTGCTTCTGGTGGGCTGTCCGGAGACAAGGGGGAAGAGGAGTCGATTTGCCGCGAGCTGCCCGTATCTCTGGTAGGCTCGCTCGGCTCAGCATCTTGCCCGGCAGGCCCCTCCTTGCCGGCAGACTCCCCTTGCTCGCCGCAGCTCGCCACTTCTGCCGCGTCTGCTTCCGCGGTGGTGAACCCAAACTCACCCGCGGCTGCGGCTGCCGCCGCCTCCTCCAGCCTGGTGGCGATGTGCGCCATCTCCGCGTCAGTGGTGTCGCGAGTGAGGCCATCTTTCTCGTCAGGGCGGACGGCCACTTCCACCAAGTTGTCGAAGAAGTGCTGCACGACCTCGTCGGCAGGCTCCTGCCAAGTTGGCACAATCCCGTGCGAGTCGCATTCTGGCATCATTGCACGGATGCGGTCGAGCGCGGAGTTGTTGCACAAAGGCACGACGCCCCCCGGCAACCTGAACACCTCGGGATGCTGGGGGTCATACCTGAACAGCTCCTGCAGCATCGCATGGAGCTCCAGAACTGTGAAGTTTTAGTTGAGGCCCGGCCGCAGCCTCATAATGTCTGCCGCGTTCTTGAACTCCCAAGTCGGCCTCCCCCGCTCTTGCAGGGGGCGATGCGGCGGCGGAGGAAGTCTGCGCCAACCGCGCCGACAGTGAGCCCGGCATTCCGGAGGTGCAGGATCCTGGTGACGGCGATCCCCAGCCTGTCGTCCTCCGGGGCCAGGTCGCTCCAGTCGTCACCGCGCGCCACCGGGGTTTGGCGCAGGGTGGTGAAGGGTTGCGGACTCTCCTCGACAATCCAGCACCATTCAGCCCTCCACTCCTCCCACTTGCCGCGGAACTCTCCCTCCAGATAGGTCTCCTTCTTGCCGGGCCTTGAGATCCAGGCGATCCCGCCGGATAGAGGCTCTCCTCTCTCTACTCGAGGAGTGAAGAAATGGCGGAAGAGGGCTACGTTGGGAAGAACTCCGACAAAGTTTTCGCAGAGATGCGCAAAAACTGCCATTGTCAGAACGGCGTTGGGGGTGAAGTCGAGGAGGTGCAACCCATAGGTGTTCATGACGTCGCAGAAGAAATCAGAGAAAGGCGGGCAGAGCCCGCAATAGAAGAACAACGCGAAGAAGGCGTACCCATTTGGGGCAGTCTTACAGGCGGCGGCGGGGAGAACTCTTGTGCGCGGATGCGTGCGCGTCTCCGCCGACCAGAACAGAGAATAGTCCACCTTCAGCTCCTTCGCGCCGAGCCTGGGGGGGGAAAACAGCCCGCGTCTTCCGCAGCGCCGCGAGCCGATGCGCCTCGGTCGTCTTCACGGTCTTCCCCCTGTCGGCTTTCGGAGCCATGGCGGAAGCAGTGGAGGGGGTCGACGGTGTTGGTAGTGCTGGCGGCGGTGGAGGGCGGAGCGCTGCTCTCTCTCTGCTTTGGGGAAGCGAGAGGGCGGCAGAGATTTCCGAGATTGGGAACGGCAACGGGCGAATGGGCCAACTGCCCCCGCTTCCCCTGCTCTTAAAGGGGGAAGGGGGCGGACGTTCCGCATTTCGAGAGAAGGAACCCCCACGACCTCCCCCACGACGCTGCATTCAACGCGTGCCGTTCGGGGGGAGGGCGCGGGGGAAGCGGAGGAAGATTCGGCATGACCTAGGCCACGCGTGCACGTGCACTGTTTTGGGCCTGGCCCAACAGCGCTCGGCACCGTGTCTGGCCCAGGCCCGGGGGCTCCTGTCGGTGTACTAAAGTAGGGGTACCCTTAGTACCCCGAACTTGTGCACGGGCAGTCGCAGCGTCCCGCGGCAAGGCCTGCCAGGTCACCGCCAAGAACCTCCGTGGTCCCTTTGAAGACCATTCAAGAACAAATTACTCAAGACAAGACCCCGGCAAGAGGAGCTTGCCGGGAAGAAGGCAAGGCCCCGGCAAGAGGAGCTTGCCGGGAAGGCCATCAGAAGCGTCCCAAGGCCCCGGCAAGAGGCGCTTGCCGGGAAGGCCATCCAAGGCATTCCAAGGAACTTGCCGCGGCGCGCTACGCGCCCCGGCAAGGCCCGGTGAGCAACAAGCTCCCGGGAGCGACGAGTCGGCGGCCGCGGCAAGGCGCTTGCCGCGGCAAGCCCCCACTCCACGCCCGCGCTCCAGCACATCCACCCACGTGTCGCTCCGGGGCCCCTCCCGAGCGCACGTGGCAGGAGGCTGTGCAGCTAGGGGCGTGCGGTGGCACGCAGGCACTGACAAGACAACCATCATGGCAAGACGGTGGCATCCCTAGCGGTCCCTCTCGGTGCTGTCTAGGGGACACAGACGGGCATTTAATGCCCTTGTCCCCTGCCGTCAGGGTTAGGTATGATAGCACTGTAGCAGCTAGCTGTGCCTACTACAGCACCTAGCTGTGCCTACCCATGGCACCCTTTCCATTTTTGCCCTTGGCCCCCGTTGCTCTATGTCGGTAACCCCTTGAGTATAAAAGGAGGCCCGTGTGCAACGTAGAGGGGGTCGGCCATCTCGAGAGCTCTCGCGAGGTGGAGCAATTCCACACACTCACGCTCGATCTCGCTCCCGAGCTAGAAATCAATACCAATCCACAAAGCAGGAGTAGGGTTTTACGCATCCGTGCGTCCCGAACCTGGGTAAATCGCTCGCGTGCTTCGCTTCGATTTACTCCTGGCACGACCAGACCGCCCGCGAGCTTCGCCTCGATCTGCTCTTTGCGTGACCTCCGCCCCCCGCCGAACCAAAAGGGACTCGGTCCGCCGGTCCCATAGGTGCCCGTGGATCAGAAACCCCGGCAGGCGCCCAGGGGGTAGGGCGCGCCCTCCACCCTTGTGGGCAGGTGGTTGACCCCCCTGCTGTGTTCTCAGTGCCAAATATTATCAAATATTCTAGAAAAAAAATCATATTTACATTTCAGGGCATTTGGGGAACTTTTATTTTCGGGGTATTTTTATATTGCACGGATAATCAGATAACAGGCAGAAAAATATTTATTTTTATTTTATTTAATATAAATAACAGAAAGTAAAAGTGGGGTATAGAAGGTTGTGCCTTCTAGTTTCATCCATCTCATGCTCATCAAAAGGAATCCACTAACAAGGTTGATCAAGTCTTGTTAACGAACTCATTCCGAATAACATGGAACCGGAGAAATTTCGAATAACACTATGTTACCTCAACGGGGATATGCACGTCCCCAATAATAATAATATCATATTTCTTCTTGACAGTAGGAAGAGGAAATTCAAAACCTCCAAATATAATCGATGGAATCTTTCCAATAGAGTTGATACTATGGACTTGAGGTTGTTTCCTCAGAAAGTGTACCGTATGCTCATTACCATTAACATGAAAAGTGACATTGCCTTTAGTGCAATCAATGACAGCCCTGCAGTATTCAAAAAGGGTCTTCCAAGAATAATAGACATACTATCGTCCTCGGGAATATCAAGAATAACAAAGTCCGTTAAAATAGTAATGTTTGCAACTACAACAGGCACATCCTCACAAATACCGACAGGTATAGCAGTTGATTTATCAGCCATTTGCAAAGATATTTCAGTAGGTGTCAACTTATTCAAATCAAGTCTACGATATAAAGAGAGAGGCATAACACTAACACCGGCTCCAAGATCACATAAAGCAGTTTTAACATAGTTTCTTTTAATGGGGCATGGTATAGTTGGTACACCGGGATCTCCTAGTTTCTTTGGTATTCCACCCTTAAAAGTATAATTAGCAAGCATGGTGGAAATTTCAGCTTCCAGTATCTTTCTTTTATTTGTGACAATTTCTTTCATATACTTAGCATAAGGATTCATTTTAAGCATATCAGTTAATCGCATACGCAAAAAGATAGGTCTAATCATTTCAGCAAAGCGCTCAAAATCCTCATCATCCTTTTTCTTGGATGGTTTGGGAGGAAAAGGCATGGATTTTTGAACCCAATGCTCTCTTTCTTTACCATGTTTCCTAGCAACAAAGTCTTTCTTATCATAACGTTGATTCTTTGATTGTGGGTTATCAAGATCAATAGCAGGTTCAATTTCTATATCATTATCATTACTAGATTGAGCATCATCATGAATATTATCATTAAAATTATTACTAGTTTCAGGTTCATTACCAGATTGTGTTTCAGCATCAGAAATAGAAATATCATTTGGATTCTCAAGTGTTTCAGTAACAGGTTCACTAGAAGCATGCAAAGTCCTATCATTTTTCTTTTTCTTCCTTTTAGAAGGACTAGGTGCATCTATATTATTTCTCTGAGAATCTTGCTCAATTCTCTTAGGGTGGCCTTCAGGATACAAAGGTTCCTGAGTCTTTCTACCAGTTCTAGTAGCCACTCTAGAAGCATTATCATTATTCTTACTATTCAATTCATTGAGCAAATCATTTTGAGCTTTAAGTACTTGTTCTACTTGAGTGGTAACCATAGAAGCATGTTTACTAATAAGTTTAAGTTCACCTTTGACATTAGCCATATAATCACCCAAGTGTTCAAGCATACTTGAATTGTATTTCAATTGTCTACCAAAATAAGCATTAAAATCTTCTTGCTTAGCCATAAATTTATCAAACTCATCTAAGCATGGGCTAGCAAACTTAGTAAATGGGATTTCAGCTTTATCATATCTATAGAGAGAATTTACCTTTACTACCTGTGTCGGGTTATCAAGACCATGAGTTTCTTCAATCGGTAACGGATTAAGATCATATGTTTCTTCAACAGGCGGTAAATTAAGACCATGTATTTCTTCAATAGGAGGTAAATTCTTAACATCTTCAGCTTTAATACCTTTTTCTTTCATAGATTTCTTTGCCTCTTGCATATCTTCAGGACTGAGAAATAGAATACCCCTCTTCTTCGGAGTGGGTTTATGAATAGGCTCAGGAATTGGCTCCGGAGGTGTCCAATTATTTTCATGTCAACATATTATTCAATAGAATTTCAGCTTCATCCGGTGTTCTTTCCTTGAAAACAGAACCAGCACAACTATCCAGGTAATCTCTGGAAGCATCGATTAGTCCATTATAAAAGATATCAAGTATTTCATTTTTCTTAAGAGGATGATCAGGCAAAGCATTAAGTAATTGGAGAAGCCTCCCCCAATGTGGGAGACTCTCTTCTTCAATTTGCACAAAATTATATATATCCCTTAAAGCAGCTTGTTTCTTATGAGCAGGGAAATATTTAGCAGAGAAGTAATAAATCATATCCTGGGGACTACGCACACAACCAGGATCAAGAGAATTAAACCATATCTTAGCATCACCCTTTAATGAGAACAGAAATATTTTAAGGAGATAAATGTAACGAGTTCTCTCATCAGTAGTGAACAGGGTGGCTATATCATTTAATTTAGTAAGATGCGCCACAACAGTTTCAGATTCATAACCATGAAAAGGATCAGGTTCAACTAAAGTAATTATATCAAGATCAACAGAGAATTCATAATCCTTATCGGTAACACAGATAGGTGAAGTAGCAAAAGCAGGGTCAGGTTTCATTCTAGCATTTAGAGATTGCTTGTTCCATTTAGCTAATAACCTCTTAAGTTCGTATCTATCTTTGCAAGCTAAAATAGCTAAAGAGGCTTCTTGATCAAAAACATAACCCTCAGGAATAACAGGCAAGTCTTCATCATCCATTTCATCAGTATTATCAGATTCAATATTTTCAATCTCTCTAGCCCTAGCAAGTTCTTCATCAAGAAATTCACCAAGTGGCACAGTAGTATCAAGCATAGAAGTAGTTTCATCATAAGTATCATGTATAGCAGAAGTAGCATCATCAATAACTGATGTCTACTACACAACCGTCTTCTTGTAGACGTTGTTGGGCCTCCAAGTGTAGAGGTTTGTAGGACAGTAGCAAATTTCCCTCAAGTGGATGACCTAAGGTTTATCAATCCGTAGGAGGCGTAGGATGAAGATGGTCTGTCTCAAGCAACCCTGCAACCAAATAACAAAGGGTCTCTTGTGTCCACAACACACCCAATACAATGGTAAATTGTATAGGTGCACTAGTTCGGCGAAGAGATGGTGAAACAAGTGGTATGTGGATAGTAGATAAAGGTATTTGTAATCTGAAATAATAAAAACAGCAAGGTAACAAATGATAAAAGTGAGCGTAAACGGTATTGCAATGCTAGGAAACAAGGCCTAGGGTTCATACTTTCGCTAGTGTAAGTTCCCTCAACAATACTAACATAATTGGATCACATAACTATCCCTCAACATGCAACAAAGAGTCACTCCAAAGCACTAATAGCGGAGAACGAACGAAGAGATTATGGTAGGGTACGAAACCACCTCAAAGTTATTCTTTCCAATCAATCCATTGGGCTATTCCTATAAGTGTCACAAACAGCCCTAGAGTTCATACTAGAATAACACCTTAAGACACAAATCTACCAAAACCCTAATGTCACCTAGATACTCCAATGTCACCTCAAGTATCCGTGGGTATGATTATACGATATGCATCACACAATCTTAGATTCATCTATTCAACCAACACAAAGGACCTCAAAGAGTGCCCCAAAGTTCTACCGGAGAATCACGATGAAAACGTGTGCCAACCCCTATGCATAGATTCATGGGCGGAACCCGCAAGTTGATCACCGAAACATACATCAAGTGAATCACGTGGTATCCCATTGTCACCACAGATACGCACGACAAGACATACATCAAGTGTTCTCAAATCTTTAAAGACTCAATCCGATAAGATTACTTCAAAGGGGAAACTCAATTCATTACAAGAGAGAAGAGGGGGGAAGAAGCATCATAGGATCCAAATATAATAGCAAAGCCCGCGATACATCAAGATCGTATCACATCAAGAACACGAGAGAGAGAGAGAGAGATCAAACACAGTACATACCCTCAGCCCTGAGGGAGAACTACTCCCTCCTCATCATGGAGAGCACCGGGATGATGAAGATGGCCACCGGAGAGGGATTCCCCCTCCGGCAGGGTGCCGGAACGGGTCTAGATTGGCTTTTGGTGGCTACGGAGGTTTCTGGCGGTGGAATTCCCGATCTATTGTGCTCCCCGATCGTTTTAGGGTATATGGGTATATATGGGAGGAAGAAGTACATCAGGGGAGCCACGAGGGGCCCACGAGGGTGGATGGCATGCCCAGGGGGGTGGGCGCGCCCCCTGCCTCGTGGCTTCCTCGTTGATCCCCCAACGTGCACTCCAAGTCTTCTGGGCTTATTTCCTTCCAAAAATGAGTTCCGTGAAGTTTCAGTTCAATTGGACTCCGTTTGATTTTCCTTTTCTTCGAAACCCTAAAACAGGGTAAAAACAGAAACTGGCACTGGGCTCTGGGTTAATAGGTTAGTCCCAAAAATGATATAAAAGTGTATAATAAAGCCCATAAACATTCAAAACAGTAGATAATATAGCATGGAGGAATCAAAAATTATAGATACGTTGGAGACGTATCAGCATCCCCAAGCTTAATTCCTGCTCGTCCTCGAGTAGGTAAATGATAAAAACAGAATTTTTGATGCGCAGTGCTACTTGGCAAAATTTCAATGTGATTCTTCTTAATTGTGGTATGAATATTCAGATCCATAAGATTCAAGACAAAAGTTCATATTGACATAAAAATGATAATACTTCAAGCATACTAACTAAGCAATTATGTCTTCTCAAAATAACATGGCCAAAGAAAGTTCATCCCTACAAAATCATATAGTTTAGTCATGTTTAATTTTCGTCACTCAAGAATGCTCTCATCATGCACAACCCCGATGACAAGCCAAGCAATTGTTTCATACTTTAGTAATCTCAAACCTATAAACTTTCACGCAATATATGAGCGCGAGCCATGGACATAGCACTATAGGTGGAATAGAATATAATGATGGGGGTTATGTGGAGAAGACAAAAAAGATAAAGTCTCACATCAACGAGGCTAATCAATGGGCTATGGAGATGCCCACCGATTGATGTTAATGCAAGTAGTAGGGATTGCCATGCAACGGATGCACTAGAGCTATAAATGTATGAAAGCTCAACAAAAGAAACTAAGTGGGTGTGCATCCAACTTGCTTGCTCACGAAGATCTAGGGCACTTGAGGAGGCCCATTGTTGGAATATACAAGCCAGGTTCTATAATGAAAATTTCCCACTAGTATATGAAAGTGATAACATGAGAGACTCTCTACTATGAAGATCATGGTGCTACTTTGAAGCACAAGTGTGGTAAAGGGTAGTAGCATTGTCCCTTCTCTCTTTTTCTCTCATTTTATTTATTTATTTGGCCTTCTCTTTTTTATGGCCTTTCTTTTTTTGGGCCTTCTCTTTTTTATGGCCTTTTTTTAATTTATTCCTCACTTGGGACAATTCTCTAATGATGATGATCATCACACTTATATTTATTTACAACTCAATGATTACAACTCGATACTAGAACAAAGATGACTCTATATGAATGCCTCCGGCCATGTACCGGGATATGCAATGAACCAAGAGTGACATGTATGAAAGAATTATGAACGGTGACTTTGCCACAAATACTATGTCAACTACATGATCATGCTAAGCAATATGACAATGATGAATGTGTCATGATGAACGGAATGGTGGAAAGTTGCATGCCAATATATCTCGGAATGGCTATGTAGATGCCATAATAGGTAGGTATGGTGGCTGTTTTGAGGAAGATATAAGGAGGTTTATGTGTGACAGAGCGTATCATATCACGGGGTTTGGATGCACCGGCGAAGTTTGCACTAACTCTCAATGTGAGAAAGGGCAATGCACGGTACCGAAGAGGCTAGCAAGGATGGAAGGGTGAGAGTGTGTATAATCCATGGACTCAACATTAGTCATAAAGAACTCACATACTTCTTGCAAAAGTCTACAAGTCATCAAAAACCTCGGCACTACGCGCATGCTCCTAGGGGGATAGATTGGTAGGAAAAGACCATCGCTCGTCCCTGACCGCCACTCATAAGGAGGACAATCAAATAACACCTCATGTTTCAAATTTGTTACACAACATTTACCATATGTGCATGCTACGGGACTTGCAAACTTCAACACAAGCATTTCTCAATTTCACAACTACTCAACTAGCACGACTTTGATATTATTACCTCCATATCTCAAAACAATCATCAAGCATCAAACTTCTCTTAGTATTCAACACACTCATAAGAAAGTTTTTACTAATCTTGTATACCTAGCATATTAGGATTTTAAGCAAATTACCATGCTATTTAAGACTCTCAGAATAATCTAAGTGAAGCATGAGAGTTCATCTATTTCTTCAAAATAAAACTACCACCATGCTCTAAAAGATATAAGTGAAGCACTAGAGCAAACGACAAACTACTCCGAAAGATATAAGTGAAGATCAATGAGTAGTCGAATAATTATGCAACTATGTGAAGACTCTCTAACATTTAATAATTTCAGATCTTGGTATTCTATTCAAACAGCAAGCAAAGCAAAATAAAATGACATTCTAAGAATGGCAATCATCATGTGAAGAAGCAAAAACTTAGGATCAGCCGAAACTAACCGATAATTGTTGAAGAAGAAAGGTGGGATGCCAAGCGGGGCATCCCCAAGCTTAGATGCTTGAGATTTATTGAAATATTATCTTGGGGTGCCTTGGGCATCCCCAAGCTTGAGCTTTTGTGTCTCCTTAATTCCTCTCATATCAAGGTCTCCCTAAATCTCAAAAGATTCATCCACACAAATATCAAGGTCTCCATCAACATATTCACCGGCACCATCTCCTCTCAAACCCTAGTTCATCTCTTGTATCCAATTCTTGTCTCTAAGTCTGGGATTGGTACATGTGGGTTGCTAGTAGTGTTGATTAATCCTTGTAGTTGATGCTAGTTGGTTTATTTGGTGCAAGATCATATGTTCAGATCATATATGCATATTAATACCCCTCTGATTATGAACATGAATATGCTTTGTGAGTAGTTACGTTTGTTCCTGAGGACATGGAAGAAGTCTTGCTATTCGTAGTCATGTGAATTTGGTATTTGTTTGATATTTTGATGAGATGTATGTTGTCTCTCCTCTAGTGGTGTTATGTGAACGTCGACTACATGGCACTTCACCATTATTTGGGCCTAGAGGAAGGCATTGGGAAGTAATAAGTAGATGATGGGTTGCTAGAGTGACAGAAGCTTAAACCCTAGTTTATGCGTTGCTTCGTAAGGGGCTGATTTGGATCCATATGTTTCATGCTATGGTTAGGTTTACCTTAATACTTTGTTGTAGTTGCGGATGCTTGCAATAGAGGTTAATCATAAGTGGGATGCTTGTCTAAGTAAGGACAGCACCCAAGCACCAGTCCACCCACATATTAGATTATCAAAGTACCGATCACGAATCATATGATCGTGATGAAACCTAGCTTGACGATAATTCCCATGTGTCCTCGGGAGCGCTTTTCTCTATATAAGAATTTTTCCAGGCTTGTCCTTTGCTACAAAAAGGATTGGGCCACCTTGTTGCACTTTCTTTACTTTTGTTACTTGTTGCTCGTTACAAATTATCTTATCACAAAACTATCTGTTACCTATAATTCAGTGCTTGCAGAGAATACCTTGCTAAAAACTGCTTATCATTTCCTTCTGCTCCTCGTTGGGTTTGACACTCTTACTTATCGAAAGGACTATGATAGATCCCCTATACTTGTGGGTCATCAAGGTATTACTGTTGTTCCTAATGATAAAGATGAATTGATCCCACAAAGAATTGTTACAGGTTATAGAATGGTAATTGATTTCTGCAAATTAAATAAAGATACTAAAAAAGATCATTACCCTTTGCCTTTCATTGATCAAATGCTAGAAAGATTATCCAAACATACACATTTTTGCTTTCTAGATGGTTACTCTGGTTTCTCTCAAATACCTGTGTCATCTGATGATCAAGAAAAACTACTTTTACTTGCCCTTTTGGTACCTTTGCTTATAGACGTATGCCTTTTGGTTTATGTAATGCACATGCTACCTTTCAAAGATGCATGATGGTTATATTCTCTGACTTTTGTGAAAAGATTTGTGAAGTTTTCATGGATGATTTCTCTATTTATGGATCCTCTTTTGATGATTTCTTGAGCAACCTTGATTGAGTTTTGCATAGATGTGAAGAAACTAACCTTGTCTTGAATTGGGAGAAGTGCCACTTTATGGTTAATGAAGGTATTGTCTTGGGGCATAAAATTTCTGACAGAGGTATTGAAGCCGACAAAGCTAAAGTTGATGCTATTGAAAAGATGTCGTGTCCCAAGGACATCAAAGGTATAAGAAGTTTCCTTGGTCATGCCGGTTTTTATAGGAGGTTAATTAAGGACTTCTCAAAAAAATTCCGTCCTCTGACTAACCTATTATGAAAAGATATTCCTTTTGTCTTTGATGATGATTGTGTAGAAGCATTGGAAATACTTAAGAAAGCCTTGATTTCTGCACCTATTTTTCAGCCTCCTGATTGGAATTTACCCTTTGAAATCATGTGTGATGCTAGTGACTATGCTGTAGGTGTTGTTCTAGGACAAAGAGTTGATAAAAAAATTAAATGTTATTCTATATGCTAGTAAAACTCTGGACAATGCCCACAGAAATTGTGCTACTACTGAAAAGGAATTCTTAGCAATTGTATTTGCTTGTGATAAGTTCAGACCTTATATTGTTGATTCTAAACTAACTATTCACACTGATCATGCTGCTATTAAATATCTTACGGAGAAGAAAGATGCTAAACCTAGACTTATGAGATGGGTTCTCCTGCTACAAGAATTTGATTTGCATATTATTGATAGAAAGGGAGCTAAGAACCCTGTTGCAGACAACTTGTCCAGGTTAGAGAATGTTCATGATGACCCACTACCTATTGATGATAGCTTTCCCGATGAACAATTAGCTGTCATAAATGCTTCTCGTACTGCTCCATGGTATGCTGATTATGCTAATTACATTGTTGCTAAGTTTATACCACCTTGTTTCACATACCAGCAAAAGAAAAAGTTTTTCTATGATTTAAGACATTACTTTTGGGACGACCCACACCTTTATAAAGAAGGAGTAGATGGTGTTATTAGACGTTGTGTACCTGAGCATGAACAGGAACATATCCTACGCAAGTGTCACTCCGAGGCTTATGGAGGACACCATGCTGGAGATAGAACTGCACACAAGGTATTGCAATCCGGTTTTTATTGGATTACTCTCTTCAAGGATGCTCGCAAGTTTGTCTTTTCTTGTGATGAATGTCAAAGAATTGGTAATATTAGTAGACGTCAAGAAATGCCTATGAATTATTCACTTGTTATTGAACCATTTGATGTTTGGGGCTTTGATTATATGGGACCTTTTCCTGCCTCTAATGGATATACACATATTTTAGTTGTTGTTGATTACGTTACTAAGTGGGTAGAAGCTATTCCAACTAGTAGTGCTGATCATAACACCTCTATTAAGATGCTTAAAGAAGTTATTTTTCCGAGGTTTGGAGTCCCTAGATATTTAATGACTGATGGTGGTTCACATTTTATTCATGGTGCTTTCAGTAAAATGCTTGCTAAGTATGATGTTAATCATAGAATTGCATCTCCTTATCACCCACAGTCTAGTGGTCAAGTAGAATTGAGTAACAGAGAGCTCAAATTAATTTTGCAAAAGACTATGAATAGATCTAGAAATAATTGGTCCAAGAAACTTGATGATGCATTATGGGCCTATAGAACTGCATATAAAAATCCCATGGGTATGTCTACATATAAAATGGTTTATGGTAAAGCATGCCACTTACCTCTTGAATTAGAACATAAGGCATATTGGGACATTAAAGAGCTCAGTTATGATTTCAAACTTGCCGGTGAGAAAAGGCTTTTTGACATTAGCTCACTTGATGAATGGAGAACCCAGGCTTATGAAAATGCCAAGCTGTTTAAAGAAAATGTTAAAAGATGGCATGATAAAAGGATACAAAAATGTGAGTTCAATGTAGGTGATTATGTATTGTTATACAACTCTCGTTTAAAATTTTTTGCAGGAAAACTTCTCTCTAAATGGGAAGGTCCTTACGTTATCGAGGAGGTCTTTTGTTCCGGTGCCATAAAAATCAACAACTTCGAAGGCACAAATCCGAAGGTGGTGAACGGTCAAAGAATCAAACATTATATCTCAGGTAATCCCATAAATGCTGAAACTAATGTTATTGAAACCATAACCCCGGAGGAATACATAAGGGACACTTTCCGGAATGTTTCAGACTCCGAAAAGGAATAGGTACGTGGTACTGTAAGTAAATCGACTCCAAAACAGTTCTAATGACAATTTTTCTCCGTTTTGGAATATTTAAGAAAATAGGAAAATACGAAGCAGACCGGAAAGGACATGGGGATCCCACGAGGGTGGAGGCATGCCCCCTGCCTCGTGGGCACCTCGTGTACCCTTTGAACTCTGTTTTCTTGCACGATACTTCTTTTGGTCGGTAAAAATTCATTATATAATCTCCCGAAGGTTTTTGCCACCGTATCACGCAAAAATCTCTTGTTCTTATTTCAAGCTATTTTCTGCCAGGGTTGTCAAGGCCGAGCATCATGTCGTCTCCCTCCTCCTCCAATAATGAGGGCAATGATGCTTGGCTAATGAAGATAGAACTGAAGAGAGAAGAACCCGGAGAGATCAACAAGGATGATGGGATCAAGAAGGCCATGGGAGATCAAGTTCCGGCAGTAGCAGAAGAAGGCATCCTTCAACCTTACCACAACCTCTTTACCCCAAAGGAGATTGAAGCTTTCAAGATGATTGAGTTAGCTCGCATTCAAAATAAGTATCTCACAAGTGAAAATATTTAGTTGAAGGAGCATATGATCGCACTCAAGGGCATTATCCGCAAATTGGAGGATCTCTTACGCTCGATGTGCGACTACCCATCATCACCAACACTTCTTCATCAACAAAGAAGAACTGGGCATCGGGTATGGGCATTCCCCTTGGCAACTCCCAAGCTTGGGGCAGTGCCGCGGTATCGTATCACCATCACTTTTATCTTTACCGTTTTTATTAGTTCGGTCGTTTTGATAATATCTTGATCTAGTAGAATAAAGTTTTAGCATAATCTAGTTGTGAGTTTTGCTTTATGATCTTCTTATGTAATCGAGTCCGTGAGCTATATATAATAAAGATTAGTGTTGAGTCAAGGGCTTGATTATTTTGCTATTATCTTGAGGGAATAAAATAAAAGAGAATAAATAGAAAGAAATAAAGAGATCTTATGGATCTTATGGAAAGTAATGACTTCACATATAAAGAGTATGATGAATAAAAGTTGTTGAGAGTTGACAAACATAGTTTTGGTCATTGTTGCAATTAATAGGAAGTAATAAAGAAAGAGAGGTTTTCACATATAAATATACTATCTTGGACATCTTTTATAATTTTGAGCACTCATTAAAGTATGATATGCTAAAGAGTTGACGTTGGACAAGGAAGAGAACATAATGGGTTATGCTTTCTTACATCTGAGATATATTATATTGTCATGGATCATCCAACATGTTGAGCTTGCCTTTCCCTCTCATGCTAGCCAATTTATTTGCACCAAGTAGAGATACTACTTGTGCTTCCAAATATCCCTAAACCCGTTTTTGCCATGAGAGTCCACCATACCTACCTATGGATTGAGTAAGATCCTTAAAGTAAGTTGTCATCGGTGCACGCAATACAAATTGCTCTCTAAATATGTATGATCTATTAATGTGGAGAAAATAAGCTTTATACGATCTTGTGATGTGGAAGAAATAAAAGCGACGGACTGCATAATAAAGGTCCATATCACAAGTGGCAATATAAAGTGACGTTCTTTTGCATTAAGATTTTGTGCATCCAACCACAAAAGCGCATGACCACCTCTGCTTCCCTCTGCGAAGGGCCTATCTTTTATTCTTGTCTTATACTTCATGCAAAGAGTCATGGTGATATTCACCTTTCCTTTTTACATTTTATCCTTTGGCAAGCAGAATGCGTTGGAAGGATCCTGATATATATAGCTAATTGGATGTGAATTTTCATGAACTATTATTGTTGGCATTACCCTTGAGGTAAAAAGTTGGGAGGCAAAACTATAAGCCCCTATCTTTCTTTGTGTCCGACTAAAACTTCATACCCATAAATATTGCGTGAGTGTTAGCAATTATGAAATACTAAATGATAGTTGAGTATGTGGACTTGCTAAAAAGCTCTTATATTGACTCTTTCCTATGTTATGATAAATTGCAATTGCCTCAATGACTGAGATTAGAGTTTGTTGGTTCTCAATGAAGTTTATGATTCATACTTGAAATTGTGATTGAATTGTTACTTTAGCATAAGAGATCATATGACAATATATATATGTTGTTGTTCTAAGAATGATCATGATGCCCTCATGTCCGTATTTTATTTTTATCGACACGTTTATCTCCAAACATGTGGACATATTTTTAGATTTCGGCTTTCACTTGAGGACAAGCGAGATCTAAGCTTGGTAGAGTTGATACGTCCATTTTCCATCATGCTTTAATATCGATATTCATCGCATTATGGGTTGTTATTACACATTATGTCACAATACTTATGCCTATACTCTCTTATTTTACAAGGTTTACATGAAGAGGGGGAATGCCGACAGCTGGAATTCTGGGCTGGAAAAGGAGCAAATATTAGAGACCTATTCTGCACAGCTCCAAAAGTCCTGAAACTTCACGGAAGTTGTTTTTGGAATTAATAAAAAATACTGAGCGAAGGAAGTACCAGGCGGGGCCCACACCCTGGCCACGAGGGTGGGGGCGCGCCCTACCCCCTGGGCGCGCCCCCTACCTCGTGGGCCCCTGATGGCCCTTCGATGCCCATCTTTGGCTATATGGAGTCTTTCGTCGAGAAAAAAAATCAGAAGCAAGCTTTCGGGAAGAAACTCCGTCGCCACGAGGCGGAACCTTGGCGGAACCAATCTAGGGCTCCGACGGAGCTATTCTGTCGGGGAAATTTCCCTCCGGGAGGGGGAAATCATCACCATCGTCATCACCAACGATCCTCTCATCGTGAGGGGGTCAATCTCCATCAACATCTTCACCAGCACAATCTCATCTCAAACTCTAGTTCATCTCTTGTATCCAATCTTTGTATCCAAACCTCAGATTGGTACCTGTGGGTTGCTAGTAGTGTTGATTACTCCTTGTAGTTGATGCTAGTTGGTTTACTTGGTGGAAGATCATATGTTCAGATCCATTGTGCATATTAATACCCCTCTGATTATGAACATGAATATGCTTTGTGAGTAGTTACGTTTGTGCCTGAGGACATGGGAGAAGTCTTGCTATAAGTAGTCATGTGAATTTGGTATTCGTTCGATATTTTGATGAGATGTATGTTGTCATCCCTCTAGTGGTGTCATGTGAACGTCGACTACATGACACTTCACCATTGTTTGGTCCTAGAGGGAGGCATTGGGAAGTAATAAGTAGATGATGGGTTGCTAGAGTGACAGAAGCTTAAACCCTAGTTTATGCGTTGCTTCGTAAGGGGCCGATTTGGATCCATATGTTTCATGTTATGGTTAGGTTTACCTTAATACTTCTGTTGTAGTTGCGGATGCTTGCAATGGGGGTTAATAATAAGTGGGATGTTTGTCCAAGTAAGGACAGTACCCAAGCACCGGTTCACCCACATATCAAATTATCAAAGTACCGAACGCGAATCATATGAACGTGATGAAAACTAGCTTGACGATAATTCCCATGTGTCCTCGGGAGCGCTTTCCTTCATATAAGAGTTTTTCCAGGCTTGTCCTTTGCTAAAAAAAGGATTGGGCCATCTTGTTGCACCTTATTTACTTTTATTACTTGCTACTCGTTACAAATTACCTTATCACAAAACTATCTGTTACCGATAATTTCAGTGCTTGCAAAGAATACCTTACTGAAAACTGCTTATCATTTCCTTCTGCTCCTCGTTGGGTTCGACACTCTTACTTATCGAAAAGGATATGATAGATCCGCTACACTTGTGGGTCATCAGCATGGAGTTTCTTCATGCGCTTTACACCAATATGACCTAAACGGCAGTGCCACTAGTATTTTGCACTATCATTATCAACTTTGCATCTTTTGGCATCAATATCATGAATATGTGCATCACTACGATCGAGATTCAATAAACCATTCACCTTGGGTGTATGACCACAGATGGTTTTATTCATGTAAATAGAATAGCAATTATTCTTTGACTTAAATGAATAACCGTATTGCAATAAACATGATCCAATCATATTATGCTCAACGCAAACACCAAATAACATTTATGTTAGGTTCAACACTAATCCCGAAGGTAAAGGGAGTGTGCGATGGTGATCTTATTAACCTTTGGAATCATTTCCAACACACATTGTCACCTCGCCCTCAACTAGTCTTTGTTCATTTTGTAACTCCTGTTTCTAGTTACTAATCATAGCAAATGAACCAGTATCAAATACCCAGGGGCTACTATGAATACTAGTAAAGTACACATCAATAACATGTATATCATATATACTTTTGTTCACTTTGCCATCCTTCTTATCCTCCAAGTATTTGGGGCAGTTCCACTTCTAGTGACCATTTCCTTTGCAGTAGAAGCACTCAGTTTCAGGCTTGGGTCTAGCTTTGGGCTTCTTCATGGGAGTGACAACTTGCTTGCCATTCTTCTTGAAGTTCCCTTTCTTTCCCTTGCCCTTTTACTTGAAACTAGTGGTCTTGTCAACCATCAACATTTGATGCTTTTCTTGATTTCTACCTTCGTTGATTTCAGCATCACGAAGAGCTCGGGAATCATTTTCGTCATCCTTGCATATTATAGTTCATCATGAAGTTCTAGTAACTTGGCGATAGTGAATAGAGAACTCTGTCAATCACTATCTTATATGGAATATTAACTCCCACTTGATTCAAGCGATTGTAGTACTCAGACATTCTAAGCACATGCTCACTGGTTGAGCTATTCTCCTCCATCTTGTAGGCAAAGTACTTGTCAGAGGTCTCATACCTCTTGACTCGGGCATGAGTCTAAAATACCAATTTTGGCTCTTGGAACATCTTATATGCTTCGTGGCGTTCAAAACTTTTTGAAGTCCTGGTTCTAAGCCGTAAAGCATGGCGCACTAAACTATCAAGTAGTCATCATACCGAGCTTGCCAAACGTTCATAACGTCTACATCTGCTCCTGCAATAGGTCCATCACCTAGCGGTGCATCAAGGACATAAGTCTCCTGTGCAGCAATGAAAATAACACCATGGAAATTCTGCTGAAAACAGCGTCAGTTCGGGTTAGTTCCATTCAAATCATGCAAGTTAGAGTCCAAAACAAGGGCAAAAGTGTTTGGAAAAGTAGATACGACAGAGACGTATCAGTGGTGTCTCGGCACGATGAACTGTAGCAATGGTGCATACTCAGGGAGAACACCTATACCTTGAAATTCAGTGAGAGATCATCTTATAATGCTACCGCCGTACTAAGCAAAATAAGATGCATAAAGGATAAACATCACATGCAATCAAATAAGTGATATGATATGGCCATCATATTGTGCCTTTGATCTCCATCTCCAAAGCACCGTCATGATCACCATCGTCACCGGCTTGACACCTTGATCTCCATCGAAGCATCATTGTCGTCTCGCCAACTATTGCTTCTATGACTGTTGCTACCGCTTAGTGCTATGTCTTGAGCTTGCGTTGGTTTTCCCCGAAGAGGAAGGGATGATGCAGCAGAGTAGCGTAAGTATTTCCCTTAGTTTTTGAGAACCAAGCTATCAATCCAGTAGGAGCCCACGCTCAAGTCCCTCGTACCTACACAAAGCGATAGCTACTCGCAACCAACGCGATTAGGGGTTGTCAATCCCTTCACGGTCACTTACGAGAGTGGGATCTGATAGATATAATATTTTTGGTATTTTTGGTATAAAGATGCAAAGTAAAAAGTAAAAGCAAAGTAAAAAAGCAAAGCAAGATTAAAGTGATGGAGATTGATATGATGAGAATAGACCCGGGGGACATAGGTTTCACTAGTGGCTTCTCTCAAGAGCATAAGTATTCTACGGTGGGTGAACAAATTACTGTTGAGCAATTGACAGAATTGAGCATAGTTATGAGAATATCTAGGCATGATCATGTATATAGGAATCACATCCGTGACAAGTAGATCGAAATGATTCAGCATCTACTACTATTACTCCACTCATCGACCACTATCCAGCATGCATCTAGAGTATTAAGTTAAAAACAGAGTAATGCCTTAAGCAAGATGACATGATGTAGAGAGATAAATTCATGCAATATGAAATAAACCCCATCTTGTTATCCTCGATGGCAACGATACAATACGTTCCTTGCTGCCCCTTCTGTCACTGGGTAAGGACACCGCAAGATCGAACCCAAAGCTAAGCACTTCTCCCATGGCAAGAACTACCAATCTAGTTGGCCAAACCAAACGGATAATTCAAAGAGACTTGCAAAGATAACCAATCATACATAAAAGAATCAGAGAAGATTCAAATATTATTCATAGATAGACTTGATCATAAACCCACAATTCATCGGTCTCAACAAACACACCGCAAAAAGAAGATTACGTCGAATAGATCTCCACAAGAGAGGGGGAGAACTTTGTATTGAGATTCAAAGAGAGAGAAGAAGCCATCTAGCTACTAACTATGGACACGAAGGTCTGAGGTAAACTACTCACACTTCATCGGAGGGGCTATGATGATGTAGAAGCCCTCCGTGATGACGGCCCTCTTCCGGTGGAGCTCCAGAACAGGCCCGTGGGATCTCGTGGATACAGAAAGTTGCGGCGGTGGAATTAGGTTTTTGGCTTCATAGGAGGAAGAAGTACGCCGGAGGAGCAACGAGGGGCCCACGAGGCAGGGGGGCGCGCCCTAGGGGGGGCGCCCCCCACCCTCGTGACCGCCTCTTTTGTTCCTTGGAGCAGGGTCCAAGTCTCCTGGATCACGTTCGGTGAGAAAATCACGTTCCCGAGGATTTTATTCCGTTTGGACTCTGTTTGATATTCCGTTTATCTGAAACACTGAAATAGGTAAAAAACAACAATTCTGGGTTGGGCCTCTGGTTAATAGGTTAGTCCCAAAAATAATATAAAAGTGGAAAATAAAGCCCAATATTGTCCAAAACATTAGATAATATAGCATGGAGCAATCAAAAATTATAGATACGTTGGAGATGTATCAGGCATCCCCAAGCTTAATTCCTGCTCGTCCTTGAGTAGATAAATGAAAAAAAAGAATTTTTGATGCGGAGTGCTACTTGGCATAATTTCAATGCAAATCTTCTTAATTGTGGTATGAATATTCAGATTAGAAAGATTCAAGACAAAAGTTTATATTGACATACAAAATAATAATACTTCAAGCATACTAACAAAGCAATTATGTCTTCGCAAAATAACATGGCCAAAGAAGTTTTCCCTACAAAATCATATAGTCTGGCTATGCTCCATCTTCACCACACAAAGTATTTAAATCATGCACAACCCCGATGACAAGCCAAGCAATTGTTTCATACTCTAACTTTTTCAAAACTTTTTCAATCTTCATGCAATACATGAGCGTGAGCCATGGATATAGCAATATAGGTGGAATAGAATGGTGGTTGTGGAGAAGACAAAAAAGGAGGGGAAGATAGTCTCACATCAACTAGGCGTATCAACGGGCTATGGAGATGCCCATCAATAGATATCAATGTGAGTGAGTAGGGATTGCCATGCAACGGATGCACTAGAGCTATAAATGTATGAAAGCTCAACAAAAGAAACTAGTGGGTGTGCATCCAACTTGCTTGCTCACGAAGACCTAGGGCAATTTTGAGGAAGCCCATTATTGGAATATACAAGCCAAGTTCTATAATGTAAAATTCTCACTACTATATGAAAGTGACAACACATGAGACTCTCTATATGAAGAACATGGTGCTACTTTGAAGCACAATATATGAGACTCGCTATATCATGGTGCTACTTTGAAGCACAAGTGTGGAAAAAGGATAGTAGCATTGCCCCTTTTTATTTCTTTTTTTGGGCCTTCTTTTTTTCTTTGGCCTTTCTCTTTTTTTTATTTGAGACAATGCTCTATTGAATGATTATCATCACACTTTTATTTATTTACAACTCAATGATTACAAATCGATTCTAAAACAAAGTATGACTCTATATGGATGCCTCCGGCGGTGTACCGGGATATGCAATGAATCAAGAGTGACAAGTATGAAGAAATTATGAACGGTGGCTTTGCTACAAATACTTATGTCAACTACATGATCATGCTAAGCAATATGACAATGATTAATGTGTCATGATGAACTAGATGGTGGAAAGTTGCATGGAAATATATCTCGGAATGGCTATGGAAATGCCATAATAGTTAGGTATGGTGGTTGTTTTGAGGAAGGTATATGGTAGGTGTATGATACCGGCGAAAGGTGCGCGGTATTAGAGAGGCTAGCAAAGGTGGAAGGGTGAGAGTGCATATAATCCATGGACTCAACATTAGTCGTAAAGAACTCATACACTTATTGCAAAAATCTAGAAGTTATCAAAGCAAAGTATTACGCGCATGCTCCTAGGGGGATAGATTGGTAGGAAAAGACCATCGCTCGTCCCCGACCACCACTCATAAGGAAGACAATCAACAAATAAATCATGCTCCGACTTCGTTACATAACGGTTCACCATACATGCATGCTACGGGAATCACAAACCTTAACACAAGTATTCTTTAAATTCACAACTACTCAACTAGCATGACTTTAATATTATCACCTCCATATCTCAAAACAATTATCATGCTTCAATCTTTTCTTAGTATTCAACACACTCAAAAGAAAGTTTCACAAATCTTAAATACCAAGCATATTATTATTAAGCAAATTACCATGCTATTAAGAGACTCTCAAAATGATTTAAGTGAAGCATGAGAGATCAATAGTTTCTTTAAAACAAATCCACCACCGTGCTCTAAAAGATCTAAGTGAAGCACATAGAGAAAAATTATAACGCTCAAAAGATATAAGTGAAGAACATAGAGCAAAATTATCTAGCTCAAAAGATATAAGTGAAGCACATGGAGCAAAACTACTACGCTCAAAAGATATAAGTGAAGCACATAGAGCAAAATTATCTAGCTCAATAGATATAAGTGAAGCACATAGAGTATTCTATCAAATTTTAATTCATGTATGGCTCTCTCAAAAGGTATGTGCAGAAAGGATGATTGTGGCATACTAAGGCACAAAGACACAGATAATACAAGACGCTCCAAGCAAAACACATATCATGTTGGTGAATAAAAATATAGCTCCAAGTAAATTACCGATGGAAGTGGACGAAAGAGGGGATGCCTTCTGGGGCATCCCCAAGCTTTGACTTTTTGGTGTCCTTGGATTATCTTGGGGGTGCCATGGGCATCCCCAAGCTTAGGCTCTTGCCACTCCTTGTTCCATGATCCATCAAAAGAATTCACCCAAAACATGAAAACTTCACAACACAAAACTCAAAATAGAAAACTCGTGAGCTCCGTTAGCGAAAGAAAACAAAAGACCACTTCAAGGTACTGTAATGAAATCATTCTTTATTTATATTGGTGTTAAACCTACTGTATTCCAACTTATCCATGGATTATAAACTATTTTAATAACCATATATTCATCAAAATAAGCAAACAACACACGAAAAATAGAATCTGTCAAAAACAGAACAGTCTGTAGTAATCTGTAGCTAGCGCAAGATCTGTAACCCCAAAAATTCTAAAATAAATTTCTGGACGTGAGGAATTTATCTATTAATCATATGAAAAAATAATTAACTAAATATCACTCTTCAAATAAAAATGACAAGAGTTCTCGTGAGCACTAAAGTTTCTGTTTTTACAGCAAGTTCAACAAGACTTTCCCCAAGTCTTCCCAACGGTTCTACTTGGCACAAACACTAACTAAACAAAAAAAAACACAACCAAAACAGAGGCTAAATAATTTATTTATTAAATAACAGCAAGGATAAATATTGGGTTGACTCCCAACAAGTGCTTTTCTTTAAATCCTTAAACCTAGGCATTGATAATTTTAATGATGCTCACATGAAAGACAAGAATTGAAGCACAAAGAGAGCATCACAAAACACGTGACAAACACATCTAAGTCTAACATACTTCCTATGCATAGGCATCTTATAGGCAAATAAATTATCAAGGTAAGCAAAAACTAGCATATGCAAGGAAACGGAAAGAAACAGTAGCAATCTCAACATAACGAGAGGTAATTTAGTAACATGAAAATTTCTACCACCATATTTTCCTCTCTCATAATAATTACATGTAGGATCATAATCAAATTCAACAAAATAGCTATCACATAAAATATTTTCAACACGATCCTCATGCATGCAAAGTTGACACTCTTCCAAAATAGTGGGATTAACATTAACTAAAGTCATGACCTTTCCAAACCCACTTTTATTAAAAACTTCATGAGATTGAACATTCTCCAAATATGTGGGATCTAAAGTTGACATTCTTCCAAACCCACTTTCAATATTATTGCAAACATTATAATCAATCTCATATTCATCATGGGGTTTAAATAAATTTTCAAGATCGAAAGAAGAATCACCCCAATCATGATCATTGCAACAAGTAGAGGACATAGCAAAACTGGCATCCCCAAGCTTAGGGTTTTGCATATTATTGGCACAACTGACATTAATAGAATTTATAATAGAATCATTGCAATCATGCTTTCTATTCAAATATCTATCGTGAATCTCTTCATGAGGTAATTCATCACACTTTTCAGATTCACGAATTTCAAGCAAAACTTCATAAAGGTAATCTAGTGCACAAAACTCGCTAGCAATTGGTTTATCATAATTGGACCTCTTAAAAAGATTAGCAAGTGGATGAGGATCCATAGATCTTAGGTTCTCTGTTTAGTAATAAATAAACAACAATTCTAACCATATGAGCAAACAAAAAGCAAACGGGCAAAAAGAGGCAAATAGAGAGGGAGGATAGAGAGAGAGGGCGAATAAAACGACAAGGGTGAATTGGGGGGAGAGGAAAACGAGAGGCAAATGGCAAATAATGTAATGCGAGAGATAGGGATTGTGATGGGTACTTGGTATGTTGACTTTTGCGTAGACTCCCCGGCAACGGAGCCAGAAATGAGCTTAGTTGACGGGGTGTGTTAGTGCCGCTTTCCTTGCCTCCCCGGCAACGGCGCCAGAAATCCTTCTTGCTACGTCTTGAGCTTGCGTTGGTTTTCCCTGAAGAGGAAGGGATGATGCAGCAGAGTAGCGTAAGTATTTCCCTCAGTTTTTGAGAACCAAGGTATCAATCCAGTAGGAGCCCACGGTCAAGTCCCTCGTACCTGCACAAAGCGATAGCTAATCGCAACCAACGCGATTAGGGGTTGTCAATCCCTTCATGGTCACTTACGAGAGTGAGATCTGATAGATATAATATTTTTGGTATAAAGATGCAAAGTAAAAAGTAAAAGCAAAGTAAAAGCAAAGCAAGATTAAAGTGATGGAGATTGATATGATGAGAATAGACCTGGGGGCCATAGGTTTCACTAGTGGCTTCTCTCAAGAGCATAAGTATTCTACGGTGGGTGAACAAATTATTGTTGAGCAATTGACAGAATTGAGCATAGTTATGAGAATATCTAGGCATGATCATGTATATAGGCATCACGTCCGTGACAAGTATATCGAAATGATTCTGCATCTACTACTATTACTCCACTCATCGACCGCTATCCAGCATGCATCTAGAGTATTAAGTTAAAAACAGAGTAACTCCTTAAGCAAGATGACATGATGTAGAGAGATAAATTCCTGCAATATGAAATAAACCCCATCTTGTTATCCTAGATGGCAACGATACAATACGTGCCTTGCTGCCCCTTCTGTCACTGGGTAAGGACACCGCAAGATCGAACCCAAAGCTAAGCACTTCTCCCATGGCAAGAACTACCAACCTAGTTGGCCAAATCAAACGGATAATTCGAAGAGACTTGCAAAGATAACCAATCATACATAAAAGAATTCAGAGAAGATTCAAATATTATTCATAGATAGACTTGATCATAAACCCACAATTCATCGGTCTCAACAAACACACCACCAAAAGAAGATTACATCGAATAGATCTCCATAAGAGAGGGGGAGAACTTTGTATTGAGATTCAAAGAGAGAGAAGAAGCCATCTAGCTACTAACTATGGACCCGAAGGTCTGAGGTAAACTACTCACACTTCATCGGAGGGGCTATGATGATGTAGAAGCCCTCCGTGATGACGGCCCTCTTCCGGCGGAGCTCCGGAACAGGCCCCAAGATGGGATCTCGTGGATACAGAAAGTTGCGGCGGTGGAATTAGGTTTTTGGCTCTGGTTCTGATCGTTTGGGGGTACGTGTGTATATAGGAGGAAGAAGTATGCCGAAGGAGCAACGAGGGGCCCACAAGGCAGGGGGCGCGCCCTAGGGGGGGCGCCCCCACCCTCGTGACCGCCTCTTTTGTTCCTTGGAGCAGGGTCCAAGTCTCCTGGATCACGTTCGGTGAGAAAATCACGTTCCCGAGGATTTTATTCCGTTTGGACTCTGTTTGATATTCCGTTTATCTGAAACACTGAAATAGGCAAAAAAAACAGCAGTTCTGGGCTGGGCCTCCGGTTAATAGGTTAGTCCCAAAAATAATATAAAAGTGGAAAATAAAGCCCAATATAGTCCAAAACAGTAGATAATATAGCATGGAGCAATCAAAAATTATAGTTACGTTGGAGACGTATCACTTAGTGATAAAGTAAAGCAATTACATGGCGTTTGCATTTCATACAATAAAGCGACAACCATATGGCTCCTGCTAGTTGCCGATAACTATTACAAAACGTGATCATCTCATACAACAATTTATATATCATCACGTCTTGACCATATCACATCACGGCAAGCCCTGCAAAAGCAAGTTAGACGTCCTCTACTTTGTTGTTGCGAGTTTTACGTGGCTGCTACGGGCTTCTAGAAAGAACCGTTCTTACCTACGCATCAAAACCACAACGATTTTTCGTCAAGTGTGTTGTTTTAACCTTCAACAAGGACCGGGCATAGTCAAACTCGATTCAACTAAAGCTGGAGAAACAGACACCCACTAGCCACCTGTGTGCGAAGCACGTCGGTAGAACCAGTCTCATGAACGCGGTCATGTAACGTCGGTCTGGGCCGCTTCATACAACAATACCGCCGAATCAAAGTAAGACGTTCCTGGTAAGCGGTATGACTATTGTCGCCCACAACTCTTTGTGTTCTACTCGTGCATATAACATCTACGCATAGACCTGGCTCGGATGCCACTGTTGGGGAATGTAGTATTTCAAAAAAAATCCTACAATCACGCAATATCTATCTAGGAGAAGCATAGCAACGAGCAGGGAGAGTGTGTCCACGTACCCTCGTAGACCAAAAGCGGAAGCGTTTAGTAACGCGGTTGATGTAGTTGAACGTCTTCGCGATCCAACCGATCCAAGTACCGAACGTATGGCAACTCCACGATATGCACACGTTCAGCTCGGTGACGTCCCTCGAACTCTTGATCCAGTTGAGGCCAAGGGAGAGTTCCGCCAGCAGGACGGCGTGGTGATGGTGGTGATGAAGTTACCGGCGCAGGGCTTCGCCTAAGCACTAAGACGATATGACCGAGGTGTGTAACTGTGGAGGGGGCCACCGCACATGGCTAAAAGATCATCTTGTGTCTCTTTGGGGTGCCCCCTGCCTCTGTATATAAAGGAGGGAGAGGTAGCCGGCCCTAGGGGGGCGCGCCAAGGTGTGGAGTAGGAAAGGGGGGAGGAGAAGGAGAAGGAAAGGGGGGCGCACGAGCCGCTTGTGGGCTGGTGTGCTTCACTCTTATGGCCCATAAGGCCCATAACTTCTCCCGGGGGGTTCCGGTAACCTCCCGGTACTCCGAAAAAATGCTTGAACCACTCGGAACCATTCTGATGTCCAAATGCAGCCTTCCAATATATGAATCTTTACCTCTCGACCATTTTGAGACTCCTCGTCACAAACTTCGTTACATCAAATCACATAACTCATAATACAAATCGTCATCGAACTTTAAGCGTGCGGACCCTACGGGTTCGAGAACTATGTAGACATGACCGAGACACATCTCTGGTCAATAACCAATAGCGGAACCTGGATGCTCATATTGGTTCCTACATATTCTACGAAGATCTTTATTGGTCAAACCGCATAACAACGTACATTGTTCCCTTTGTCATCGGTATGTTACTTGCCCGAGATTCGGTTGTCGGTATCATCATACCTAGTTCAATCTCGTTACCGGCAAGTCTCTTTACTCGTTTCGTAATGCATCATCCCGTGACTAACTCATTAATCATATTGCTTGCAAGGCTCATAGTGATGTGCATTACCGAGAGGGCCCAGTACCTCTCCGATACACGGAATGACAAATCCTAATCTCGATCTATACCAACTCAACAAACACCATTGGAGACACCTGTAGAGCATCTTTATAATCACCCAGTTACGTTGTGATGTTTGATAGCACACAAGGTGTTCCTCCGGTATTCGGGAGTTGCATAATCTCATAGTCTGAGGAACATGTATAAGTCATGAAGAAAGCAATAGCAATAAACTAAAAGATCAGAGTGCTAAGCTAACGGATGGGTCTTGTCCATCACATCATTCTCTAATGATGTGATCACGTTCATCAAATGACAACACATGTCTATGGCTAGGAAACTTAACCATCTTTGATTAACGAGCTAGTTAAGTAGAGGCATACTAGGGACACTTTGTTTGTCTATGTATTCACACATGTACTAAGTTTCCAGTTAATACAATTTTAGCATGAATAATAAACATGTATCATGATATAAGGAAATATAAATAAAAACTTTATTATTGCCTATAGGGAATATTTCCTTCAATGGTGGACTCATATGGCAAAACTGGGTTTAAAGATTTTGGATTCACAAGTAGTATTCCTACTTAGTACAAGTGAAATCTAGCAAAAAGATTGAGAAGCATCCAACCAAGAAATGAAAAATCACATAACGAGCATTAAGCGTAACTAACACCGAATAATGCACCACAAGTATGATGTAATTTTATTGCATAACTATTGACTTTTGTGCTTGCATAGGGAATCATAGACCTTAACACCAATATTTTTACTAAAGCACAATTACTCACCAACATGACTCACATACCACTCTCAACATATCTCAAAACTATTACAAAGAATCAAGTTTATTTTGTCCAGTGATCTTCATGAAAGTTTTTATTATATCCCTCTCGAATATATATCACTTTGGGACTATTTTCATATGTTGCAATTACTTTTGGCAAGCTCAAACAAATCTAAGTGAAGAACATGAGCATAAAAAAATTCATCTCTCATAATACTATAAGTGAAGCATGAGAGGATTTCTTCAAAAAAATTACCAACTCTCAAATAAATCTAAGTGAAGCATGAGAGCGTTTCGTAAAAAATATTAAAGCAAACCGTGCTAAAAAAGATATAAGTGAAGCACTTGAGCAATTCCATAGCTAAAAATTTTAAGTGAAGCATAACGAGCAATTCTAATAAATCATAGCATATTTTCTCTCTCTCAAATAGGTGTCTCCAGCAAGGATACTAGTGGCAAACTAAAAAGCAAAACAAGCAAATACTCATATAATACAAGACGCTCCAAGCAAAACTCATGATATGTGACGAATAAAAATATAGCTCCAAGTAAAATATCGATGGTCGTTAGAAGAAAGACCCCAAGCTTAGTTGCTTGTTTCTCCTTGAGTATTGACTTGGGGTGCCATGGGGCATCCGCAAGCTTAGGCTCTTCTTACTCATTATTCCTTCATCCATCGTGATCACACCCAAAACTTGAAAACTTCAATCACACAAAACTCAACAAAAACCTTCATGAGATCCGTTAGTATAACAAAGCAAATCACCACTCTAGTTACTGTTGCAAACCCATTCATATTTTATTTTTGCATTATATCTACTGTATTCCAACTTTGCTATGGTTTATACCCCCAACAAAGTCCATAGATTCACCCAAAAAAGCACACAACGCAAAGAAAAATAGTATCTGTCAAAAACAAACAGTCTGTAGCAATCTGAAAACTTCATATACTTCCGTAACTCCAAAAATTCTGAAACATTAGGACAACGTAGGCAATTTTTATATCAATCTTGTGTGCAAATTTCAGAATTTTATCACTGTCGTGAAATTGACACGGCAAATGTCCTAGAGCAAGGACTTAATCATAGGGCCATCGCACTAGGAAGCTTAAAGGGGTTAATCGGGACAAAGGACACACGGGAGAGTTTTTATACTAGTTCGGCCCCTTACGATGAAGGTAAAAGCCTACGTCTAGTTGGGATTGGTATTGCTGAGGTTTCGATCTCCAAGAGGCTCAACTCGCCGGCTTGGTTCTCGACTTGGTTATTTCTTGTCCTAAACCGCCATCGGGTCGTCCCCTTATATACACGGGTTAATGCCTGGTGGCCTACAGAGTCCCAACCGGCTCATAATCGTGTCCGGCTCGGTGACTTCCTTTACATGCCTTTGTTTACAAGTCTTTCCTTACATATGGCGGTTTACAGTATCAGGCCTTAAACCGGCCCTAGGCCTTTGGGCCTTCTATGCGTTTAGTAAACTATCATCTTGAATGTTTATCGGGCATCTTATGTAACCCGTCATTAGGGCTGACCCGGCTCCTCCTGAGTGGGTCATACTGGTATTAATATCCCCAACATTAGGCCCCAGGTTGACTTTGAACTTTGTTCTTTGTCAATCTTCAATACTTAGATGGAATTCATCCTCTGTCTGAAAACTTCTGTGACCCGCCGTGACGTCATCTTCTGAAAACACAAAAAAAATTCATGATGTCATCTTCCAACGGATCTTTTATTTTAATACCTTCTGAGAATCGAGGCGCACGTTTAGTTGGATAATCTTTATTCGGGTCTCCTTGATTTCCGCGCCCGCCTGTTCGCGTATTTCCTTATAAATAGGCACGACCTAGGTCTTTTCCATTCTCCTCCTTCTGTCGTCTTCCTCCTCTCACTGCTTCGCTACCGCTCGAGCTTTGCCGCCGCCGCAGATCTCCTCGTCTTCTCCATCTCAGGCTGCTGCATCGACCCAACTTGTCCAGAGAAACGCGATGAACCTCCGCAGCGAATCCGCATCTGTAAGTCTCTCCTTCTCAAACTTTTTAGATCTGCATTAGAGCTTTGCGAGTTCGTCGGTGTTCTTCATCGTTCTTCATGAACTTTCCTGGTAGTTCTTCCTCCGCAGCCTCTAGGGATCCAAAAAGGAAATATAACTCGCGCAGTAGTTGTTTGGCATCCATTTTTGATAGCCGTAGATCCCTTTTTTCTGTATAGATGCTTCGTTATAGCTGACAAACTCATTTGTACTAGATATTTAGGTCTAAAATATTTTTCTTTTCAGAACAGCCATTTGATCCAAAATCATACTGCCAGCTTGGTAAAACTTGTTTATGCCAACACTTAGCTGAATCTGCTTTCTGAGAAAATCTGTAGTCATGGCGGCTTACTGCTCCGGCTTTCTTTTCCCTATATGTCATTAGCCGTTAGTTAAACCGCCATTACTTGTTTTATATCTGACCGTAAACTAAACCGGCATGTTGTTATTTCTTTTTCAGTTCTTTGCACATCATGCCGTCAAAGACACCCACCGTTTGTAACTGGGTCCCCTCATCCATAACTGAGGAACGGTTAAAAGAGTTCTTCCTCATTGGGTTTCTACCTTCAAAAAATGTCATGTCTTATCGTGCTCCTAACCCGGAGGAAGAACGCCCCAATCCAAAAGACGAAGAAGTGATTGTCTTCACTGACCATATGAACCGTGGCTTCTCACCGCCCGGTTCAAAATTCTTCAGAGAGGCCCTTCATTTTTTCAAACTCCATCCTCAGGATCTTGGACCCAATTCCATATCTAATATTTGTAATTTCCAAGTGCTTTGTGAGGTGTATCTTCAACAAGAGCTAACCATAGAGTTGTTTAGAGAGTACTTTTATCTGAATCGGCAGAACGAATGCACCAACGGTCCCAGCTTAGAACTTGGAGGCATCTCAATTCAGCGCCGTCAGGGTGCTGTCTTCCCTCTCATAGTTTTACCAAGTCACCCAAAGGACTGGAACCAAACTTGGTTTTACTGTCAGGATATCTCTCTAGCAAACGAGAAGCCGCTGCCGGGTTACCGCCCCGGTCGTCTTGACTCCAAATTCACCCTTCCGGATAAACTCACCGTTGCTGAACGCAAGAGGTTGCTTCCATCCATCAGAAAAATCAACGCTTTGTTGGGGAACAGTTTAACCGGAGTAGATCTGACCCGCTGCTGGATCTCATGGCGGGTTATTCCATTAAGCCATCGATCAAAACTGATGTATGAATACGGTGGAGGCCCGGACGACTCTCTTCGTCACAACCCAGTTGAACTCACCGAAGAAGACATTGCTTCAATGTCAAACCTTTTGGTGAACGGGAAATATGAATACTGCAGCATTGTTGGGTTAAATCCCTTCTGCAAGCTTAACCCGGTACCAGAAGTAAGTATATTCCGATCTCTTTTCCTTTGTGTTTTGCCCAGCTATACTACTTTAGCACTGATCTTTCTTCTTGTCTTTGCAGGTCAATTCTGACTTTTGGAAGGTGAAATATGACCACGAGGCTGAAGGAAATATGCCCTAGAGGCAATAATAGAGTTATTATTTATTTCCTTATTTCATGATAAATGTTTATTATTCATGCTAGAATTGTATTAATCGGAAACATGATACATGTGTGAATACATAGACAAACAGAGTGTCACTAGTATGCCTCTACTTGACTAGCTCGTTAATCAAAGATGGTTATGTTTCTAGCCATAGACATGAGTTGTCATTTGATTAACGGGGTCACATCATTAGGAGAATGATGTGATTGACTTGACCCATTCCATTAGCTTAGCACTTGATCGTTTAGTATGTTGCTATTGCTTTCTTCATGACTTATACATGTTCCTATGACTATGAGATTATGCAACTCCCGTTTATCGGAGGAACACTTTGTGTGCTACCAAACGTCACAACGTAACCGGGTGATTATAAAGGTACTCTACAGGTGTCTCCGAAGGTACTTGTTGGGTTGGCGTATTTCGAGATTAGGATTTGTCACTCCGATTGTCGGAGAGGTATCTCTGGGCCCTCTCGGTAATGCACATCACTTAAGCCTTGCAAGCATTGCAACTAATGAGTTAGTTGCGGGATGATGTATTACGGAACGAGTAAAGAGACTTGCCGGTAACGAGATTGAACTAGGTATTGAGATACCGACGATCGAATCTCGGGCAAGTAACATACCGATGACAAAGGGAACAACGTATGTTGTTATGCGGTCTGACCGATAAAGATCTTCGTAGAATATGTGGGAGCCAATATGAGCATCCAGGTTCCGCTATTGGTTATTGACCAGAGACGTGTCTCGGTCATGTCTACATAGTTCTCAAACCCGTAGGGTCCGCACGCTTAACATTACGATGATAGTTATATTATGAGTTTATATGTTTTGATGTATCGAAGGAGTTCGGAGTCCCGGATGAGATCGGGGACGTAATGAGGAGTCTCGAAATGGTCGAGACGTAAAGATCGATATATTGGACGACTATATTCGGACATCGGAAAGGTTCCGAGTGATTCGGGTATTTATCGGAGTACCGGAGAGTTACGGGAATTCGCCGGGGAGTATATGGGCCTTATTGGGCCATACGGGAATAGAGGAGAGAGGCCAAAAGGAAGGAGGCGTGCGCCCCCCCCCTCTGGTCCGAATTGGACAAGGGGTGCAGCCCCCTTTTCCTTCTTCCTCTCCTCCTCTTTCCTTCTCTCCTACTCCAACAAGGAAAGGAGGGGTCCTACTCCCGATGGGAGTAGGACTCCCCCCTTGGTGATTCCTCCTCCTAGGCCGGCTGCCTTCCCCTTGCTCCTTTATATACGGGGGCAGGGGGGCACCCCATGGACACAACAATTGATCAAGTTGATCTTTTAGCCGTGTGCGGTGCCCCCCTCCACCATAGTTAACCTCGATAATACTGTAGCGGTGCTTAGGCGAAGCCCTGCATCGGTAGAACATCAACATCGTCACCACGCCGTCATGCTGATGAAACTCTCCCTCAACACTCGGCTGGATCGGAGTTCGAGGGACGTCATCGGGCTGAACGTGTGCTGAACTCAGAGGTGCCGTGCGTTCGGTACTTGATCGGTCGGATCGTGAAGACGTACGACTACATCAACCGCGTTGTGCTAACGCTTCCGCTTTCGGTCTACGAGGGTACGTGGACAACACTCTCCCCTCTCGTTGCTATGCATCACCATGATCTTGCGTGTGTGTAGGAATTTTTTTGAAATTACTACGTTCCCCAACAGAGACTGCCAAGAAGGCGAAAGCCGCCGCCATGAACACCAAGAAAACGACCCAGAGAATGAAGAAGAAGAAGAAGAAGAAGAAGAAGGCCACTGTTGAAGATTTAATGAAACTTGATGACACGTCTGACTCGGAGGTAGCCCTTGATTCCCTTGGCCAATTTTTTAACAATCTTATTGGCACTGATCCTTACCAGGATGATACTGGGGCCAGTCAGGCCGGGGAAGCAGAGGTAACTATCATTTCCTCTGACTCAGAGCCCTTATCAAGACACAAAGTTCGACAAGTGATCCGTAAAGTAAGGTTTTCTAACCCCTTAGCTCACTTGGATCCCAACTTTTATTTGAAAAAGCAGCAACATGAAAGCTGCCGTGAAGTTGAGATTGAAGATGAACCGGCTGTTGTCCTTCAACAGACCCCTCGGAAACGCCCAAACGAGGTTTACTTATTACTGTCCTTAACTTGTTTTAATGAATCCCGCTCCTTGTATTTCTTTTAACTTCTTTCTTTTACCTTTTCAGGCAGTGTCTCGTTCCTCAGGCGACTCATCTCAAACACAATTTCCGGCTTTCAAGACTGCTCCTGGGTAATCAGAAATCCTCTTTTCTTCCGGGTTGATCAATTGTATCTTGATGCTGACTATCCTGCAACATTTTTTCCTTAGCGGCCAGGCTAAATCCAAGAAGGTGAAGGCAGCAAAGCCGGCGGAAGACCCGCCAGTACTAGCATCTGACCCGGCTAGGCCGCCTTCTCCATTAACTGTCGCCCCAGAAGACTCGCCTATTGTCAATGAAGCAAATCCTCCAGAGCTGTCCCTTGACAAAGCCACTATGAATCTTTCTACAGCTGGACCGTCAAGCTCAACCGACCCGCCGTCTCCACATGTTCAAGATGTTCAAATTACTGGGAGCCGCTTTGTTGAGCCGGGGAACCCAACGGTGTTGGCTCGGTGCATAGCAAAGCAAGAAGCATTGGAGAGGCAGAAGGTTCACTTTGATGTAGCCAATTATGACCGTCTCAATGCCAGTGACATCTTATCCGGCTATCTCAGTCATGTACACTCCAGTCCTGAGTTTGAGATCGAGATGGTCAAGCAGCTTCAGTTGAAGTATGAGGTACGTTGTTTCCGGTTTACTAATATACCTTCAGCCCCCAAGTCTTCAGATTATGAGGGAAACAGAATAACCTGTAGGCTTAAAGTACAGTCCGAGACTTTTACCTCTGAATCTTTTGCCTGATATTGATAGACACAAAAAACTTCACCTATACTCCCCAAGGACCGGTTTATTTTGACCATCAATGAATCGGTACTTTAGAATTTAAAAGCATCTTCAAAATACTTAATCCTCCAGTTTAACCTTGATAAATGTGCTGAACTTACATTAGCCACCAAGTGCCAAGTGCTGTTACTTTGTAAGGGACTTGGGACTTTAAATATGTTTGTAGAGTCGTAAAAATTTGATTTGACACACATTAGCCCGCAAGTGTCAAGTGGTTTACTCGTAAAGTACTTTGAGACTTGAATCTTGAATTTGGATATTTGAATTTGAAACCAAGTCTTGACTTAACCGGACGTTTCATAGAATGCCTTGTCGGAATTGAACTCTCAATTGTCGGACGCAAAGACTCGCCTAGCAAGTCAAGAGTCCGAAATCAAATCTTCCACTTCCAAAATGCAAATGAGCCTTTTTGCAACGGAAAATTTGAAGACCGGCTTTGCTACCAAGGAGAAGTCTTGGGAAAATGAGAAAACACTCTTGACCCGACGAGCTGAGACATCCGAAACAGCTCTGAAAGAAATTTCAACAGAGCTGAATAGTTTGAAGGGCCGGGTGTCTCAGATGGTCGCTGCTATCTTTGGTAAGCTGCCTAATTTGACCTTTCATATAATTTTTGCCAAACCGGAATATGATCCACCAACTTACTCTGTTAAAAATATATGCAGGTCCGCGAAGTAAAAATCTGAGCCAAGACCCGTTGATTAAACTAGAAGCAGTATACACCTTGGTTGAACAATTGTATATTGGTGCACAACGGGCTCTGGCCGCTATCTCTCCTGCAAATCAAGGCCCCAACCGGCTTAGCGATGTCCTGAAGAAGCTGTCCATCCTTCCGACTAGATTCCAAGAAGTAAAACGCTCCTGCGCGTGAGCCGGAGCTTTGACTGCCCTAAGCCGCTCCAAGGCTTGGGTGCCAGACCTAGACCCGGCGGACGTAGCAAGAGGTTACCCTACTGTAAAGGAGGACGGGTCTCCGTTTGATCAGGATGATTTCACAGCGTGTGTACGCGAAGTCCGGCCTCAGGCGACTAGTCTTAGAGAGGACACCAATGTTGACAAGTACCAGCCGGGTTTTGATAGTGAAAATAAGAAGATGGCCACTCCTTCATACAAAGTAGCGGATCTGATCCCACCTGTGAGAGAAGATACCTTTGCTCCGGAAATTGACCCGGTCGGCCTGATTGACGACGAAGCCGAATTTGTCACCATGAACAACTTTGATTGGTCAAAATCCAACTTCCAGCAAACAGAAGGTGGTGAACCGGTAATGGAGGGACAATGATCATCTTCATAGGCTTATAAAGCCTTGTAATAACTTTAGTTGCTAAAACACTGCATGTTTGCTTATGCCATCGTGCATAAAATACTTCTATGTGAATCTGCTTCCAGATGCCAATGTGTGTGTCATTTAATACTTGTCTCTGCGATATTTGAACTCTGTTCCTTGTCCTTGTTGATCCTTAGATTGCCGGGTTTAATAATCCGGGTGGTGAACTTGATAATTCAATATGTATGAAAATTTAATACTTCTTGAATACTCAATGATCATCATTTCTTAGTAGATCGTACCTTTAGATCCTTGATCCACCGGCTTGAATAACCCGGGCTGCTGTGTCGTTCAATAATTGAGTCGGTGAAGAAAACCAGGCTATCTTATTTGTAATATTGAAACAACAAAAGCTAAAAGGCAAGCAACAGGTAATAAACATAATTTTAACTCTGTATTCAAAAAGATGGGGGTTTCTGATTCGAATACGATCAGTAAACCAGACCAAAGGGGTTAAGCTAAGGTTCGAATACGACCATATAGCCCCCAGTGGCTTTGGCGTTGCACCGATCAAGAGGGTACCGACAACTATGTTCTCTTTGGTTCGAGTACGACCTATGTTTGAACAGGAAGCCCCCAAATGACCTTGAGAGGTTTTTAACGACCCTGATTCGAATACGATCCAAGTCGGACCCAAAAGGGGTTAAGCTATGATTCGGATACGATCAAGAAGCCCCCAAGTGAGTTTGGCCTTGAGCCGATCAAGAGGGTTACGACAGCTATGTTCTCTTTGGTTCGAATACGACCTATGTTTGAACAGGAAGCCCCCAAGTGACCTTGAGATTTGCAGCTAGATTCGGATACGATCATAAGACGGACCAAAAAGGTTAAACTTGATTCAAATATGATCAGCTCCTTAATAGTCATTTGTAACTAAGAAATAATAAAGATGTATAGTCTGTGAAAAGAAAAGAGACCGATGGTCTTACTTTATTGCTTATCATAGTATATACAACATGAACGTATGTACATGTTGAGAGCCGGTGGATCAGGTGTAATGTGGCCGAAGTTGAGCAATGTTCCATGGCCGGCGGATCTCCTCTTCCGACTTACGTGAGTCTGCATGCTCTCGAACGTCAATGAGGTAGTATGACCCATTGTTTAAATTTTTACTGACCACAAAGGGTCCTTCCCAAGGTGGGGATACCTTGTGTGCATATGAAAGATCCTGGATGAGCCGGAGCACCAAGTCGCCTTCCTGAAAAGTCCTGGACTTAACCCGGCGGCTGTGATAACGACGCAGGTCCTGTTGATAAATTGCTGACCGCGCCGCTGCTAAGTCTCTTTCTTCATCCAACAAGTCAAGCGCATCCTCTCTGTTTTTTTCATTGTTAGCTTCAACATAAGCCACCACACGGGGCGAGTCATGACGGATATCACTAGGCAACACTGCTTCTGCTCCATAAACCATGAAGAAGGGTGTGTAACCTGTAGACCTATTGGGCGTAGTATTGATGCTCCATAACACTGAGGGCAACTCCTCTACCCAACAACCCGGCGTTCGCTGTAAAGGAACCATAAGCCGGGGTTTTAGCCCTTTCAGAATTTCCTGATTGACTCTCTCAGCTTGACTATTGGATTGAGGATGAGCTACAGAAGAAACATCAAGCCGGATGTTCTCGCTGACAAAACTCTTCCATAGCCCCTTGGGACAGATTAGTGCCATTGTCTGTGATAATACTGTGTGGAAAACTGAAACGGAAGATTACTTTTTTCATGAACTGAACCGCCGTGGCTGCATCACATTTACTCACAGGCTCCGCCTCAACCCATTTGGTGAACTTATCAACTACCACCAAGAGATGTGTCTTTTTACCCTTAGACCTTTTGAAAGGTCCTACCATGTCAAGCCCCCAGACCACAAACGGCCAAGTGATTGGAATCATCCGGAGCTCTTGAGCCGGCACATGCGCCCGTCGTGCAAATTTTTGACATCCATCACATCTACTGACCAGATCTTCTGCATCAGCGTGAACCGTCAACCAGTAAAAACCATGACGAAACGCTTTGGCCACTAAGGATTTTGACCCGGCGTGATGACCGCAATCACCTTCATGGATCTCATGAAGGATTTCTTGACCTTCTTCGGGGGAAACACATCGTTGAAACGCTCCGAAAACACTGCGATGAAATAACTCTCCATCTGAAATCGTCATGGACTTAGATCGCCGGGTTATCTGCCGAACCAGGGTCTCATCCACTGGCAACTCTCCCCGGGTCATATAAGCCAAGAACGGCACCGTCCAATCTGGGATGACATGAAGAGCCGCTACCAACTGCGCCTCTGGGTCAGGAACAGCTAAATCTTCTTTTGTGGGCAACTTGACAGAGGGGTTATGCAAAACATCCAAAAAGGTGTTGGGTGGTGCCGGCTTAAAGCATCAGCTGCTTCGTTCTTTCGACGTTCAATGTGTTCCACCTGATAACCTTTAACAGCATCGACCTCTCGGCGATAAGCCGCCATGAGAGGGTCTTTGGAATCCCACTTGCCAGATACCTGTTGAGCCACTAGATCTGAGTCACCAAGACATCTGACCCGGCTCAAGCTCATCTCCTTCGCCACTCGAAGACCATGGAGCAAGGCTTCATACTCTGCTGCGTTGTTAGTGCATGGAAACATCAACCGTAACACATAACAAAATTTATCACCTCGTGGGGAAGTTAATACGACTCCAGCCCCCGAGCCTTCCAATTGCCTGGATCCATCAAAATGAATAGTCCAATATGTGTTGTCCGGCTTCTCTTCTGGCATCTGCATCTCTGTCCAGTCATTGATGAAGTCAACCAGGGCTTGAGACTTAATTGCAGTACGTGGAACATACTTCAACCCATGAGACCCAAGCTCAATTGCCCACTTGGCAACTCGCCCCGTGGCTTCTCTGTTTAATTAACATAATGTCTCCCAAAGGAGCAGAGCTAACCACAGTGATTGGATGTCCCTGAAAGTAATGCTTAAGCTTCCGGCTTGCCATGAACACCCCATAAACAAGCTTCTGCCAATGTGGATATCGTTGCTTAGACTCAATTAGCACTTCACTGACATAATAAACCGGCCGCTGAACCGGATGCTCTTTGCCAGCCTCCTGGCGCTCTACCACAATAGCCACACTAATAGCCTGTGAGTTGGCAGCTATGTATAACAATAGCGGCTCTTTCTCAATTGGAGTAGCCAGGACCGGCGACTCAGCCAGTTGTGCCTTCAGATTCTCAAAAGCAGCGTTCGCAGGATCGCTCCAAACAAAAACATCTGTTTTCTTCATCAACTGATACAGAGGCATAGCCTTTTCCCCTAACCGGCTTACGAACCGGCTCAAAGCAGCCACACGACCCGCCAGTCACTGAACATCATTGACGCAGGTTGGTTTGGCTAGAGATGTAATTGCCTTGATTTTCTCCGGGTTAGCTTCAATACCTCGGTTAGACACCAAAAAACCCAAGAGCTTGACGGCTGGCACTCCAAAAACACACTTGGCCGGGTTAAGCATCATTTTGTAAACCCGAAGATTATCAAAAGTCTCTTTTAGGTCTGTCACCAAGGTTTCCTCTTCCCTGGATTTTACCACTATATCATCCACATAAGCATGAACATTGCGCCCAATTTGATCGTGAAGACAATTTTGCACACACCGCTGGTAAGTCGCCTAGGCACTCTTAAGCCCAAAAGGCATAGACACATAGCAGAAAGCTCCAAAAGGAGTTATAAAAGCTGTCTTCTCTTGATCCTTGACTGCCATCTTAATCTGATGATAACCGAAATAAGCAT